>NC_079220.1:60122076-60202076 GCF_029633865.1 Lampris incognitus
CTCTCCAAATTCGTAACCCTAAACCTGGGGGTATCTGTAAGCCAGTATTTGGGCATTGTTGAGGCGCCTGGTCGACATGTGTTGGCTCTGGCATTCAATTCTCTAACCCTTACCTTTCACTCGGAGAAGGCTAGTATTTCCCATCAAAAATGCCATTGCCATGGTTGGCGTGGCTAACATGAAGAGTTAATCTCTGTTGCTGTGGGATTGTCTGTCTGAGCAGGAAAAACACTTGCGCTAACCTAATCGGAACATTGTAGCAAGAGCATATGTCAATAAGATCCAAAACTCTCACTCCGAGAAGCTGGGTACTTTCCATCAGAAATGCCATTGCCGTGGTGAGCTTTGCTACTGCAAAGGGTTAGTCTCAGTTGCTGTGAGATTGTTTGCCTGGGCACATAAAACCCTTAACCAAATCCTACCTCAACCAAAACATGAAGAAGGTCAGTTAGTTTGATCCAAAATTTTGAGTACGAGAATGTCGATACTTTATTTCAGAATTTTCATTGCTGTGTTTAGCTTGGCTACCGTGAAGTGTTAGTCTCTGTTGCTTTGCTATTCTGTGTGGGATTGTCTGCCTGAGCAGGTAAAACACTTACCCTAAACCAACCGAAACATGTAGAAAGAGCCATCCGCTTATTTTACCCGAAACTATCGCTGCGAGAAGCTTGCTACTCTCCATCAGAAATGCCATTGCCATGGTTTGCTTGGCTACCACCAAGACTGTCTGTTGCTGCGGTATTTCTGTGGGATTATCTGGCTGAGCAGATAAAACCCTTACTCTTACGTGAAACATGTAGAAAGAGTCGTCTGTTAATTTCATCCGGAACTATCACTCCGAGAAGCTCGGTACTTAACATCAGAAATGACTTTGCTGTGGTTAGTTTGGCTACTATGAAGAGTTAGTCTCTGTAGGTGTGGTATTTTCTTTGCGATTGTGTGGCTGAGCATATAAAACCCTTAACCTAACCCAAATCCTACCTCAAGCGAAACATGTAGAAAGCACTGTCCGTTAATTTTATGCAAAGCTTTTACTCTGAGAAGCTCTCTACTTTCCATCAGAAATACCATTGCTGTGGTTAGCTTGGCTACTGCGACGAGTTGGTCTCTATTGCTGTGGTATTGTCTGCTAGAGCAGATAAAACTCTTACCCCAACCGTAACCGAAAGATATGGAGCCATCCATTGAGTTTATCAAAATCTAATACTAAGTTCGGGGATAATTTCTTTAGTTTTTATCTTGAGAAATGTTTTTCTAAAGTGCGAGTCCCGCCACCCACCATGATGAGCTGGGGTGCTTCTTCCTGAGCGCTAAGCGGGTACAGAGAAGTTGTTTAATCACAAGCTCTGTGCTTTAGATGACGTTCAATGTTCCTTTTATGGGAGCATCAAGAGAAGGGGCATGTTCTGAGTGGTCAAAAGGAAAAAAGTGCAGAAATTCATCAATTTGATCTAACTCTAAACCTTACTCTTAACTCTTAAAACATTAAATTGCTATTGCAGAAAAGTTCAATTTGAAAAAAAAACAAAACAAACACTTGTATTGTTCCAAACCGCACCAACAACTTTTCAAGTTTAAAATGGGATAACGTAATCAAGATATAAGACTGGGAGATCAGTTGTAATGAATAAACACCCAAATTGCCCCCAGACTTAACCAATCAAACTCTATCCATATCCCTAACCCGAATCCTGGGGGTATTTCTAATCCAGCACTTGGGCATTGGCGGAGGTGCTCAGTTGACATGTGTTGGCTCTGGCATTCAACCCTAACCATAAAGTTAACCTAGTATGTTCAGTGTGAAATGCCGGAGCCGTGGTTAGCTTGGCTACCGCGAAGAGTTGGTCTCTTGCTGTGGGGTTTTCTGTGGGATTTGCTGCCTGAGCAGGTAGAACCTCTACCCTAATACAAACCCCAACCCAAACGTGTTGAAAGAGCCGTCTGTTAATTTTATCCAAATTTTGCATACCGAGAAGCTCTGTACTTCGCATCAGAAATGCCACTGCAGTGATTAGTTTGGCAACCGCCAAGACAGTCTCTGTTGCTATGGTATTATTTGTGGGATTAATTCTTAGCAGGAGCCAAGCTAACCACGGCAATGGTATTTCTGGTGGAAGATACGGAGTGTTTCGGAGCTTGTGGTTCGGATATAATTAGCGGCTGGCTCTTTTTGTAAGGGTTGGGATAGGTTTAGTATAAGGGTTTTATCTGCTTAGGCAGACAGTCGCTGTTGTATTTCTGCGGGATTGTCCGCCTGAACAGATAAAACCCTTACCATAAGTGAAACATGTAGAAAGACGCGTCCATTAATGTTAACCAAAACTTTCACTCCGAGAAGCTTGGTACTTTCCATCAGGAATGCCATTGCCGTAGTTAGCTTGGCTACTACAAAGAGTTTTTCTCTGTTGCTGTGGTATTTTCTGTGCGATTGACTGCCTGAGCTGATAAAACCCTTACAATTAAGCGAAATATGTAGACGGAGTCGTCCATTAATTTCATCCAAAACTATTACTCCAAGAAGCTTGGTACTTTCCATCAGAAATGCCATTGCTGTGGTTTGCTTCGCTACCATGAAGAGTTAGTCTCTGTTTCTATTGTGTTTCTGCGGGATTGTCCGACTGAATAGATAAAACCCTTACTATAAGTGAAATATGTAGAATAGCCTTTCATTAATTTTATCCAAAACTTTCACTGCAAGAAACTTGGTACTTTCCATCAGGAATGCCATTGCCGTAGTTAGCTTGGCTACTACGAAGAGTTAGTCTTTGTTGCTGTGGTGTTCTCTGTGTGATTGACTGCCTGAGCTGATAAAACTCTAAGCGAAACATGTAGAAAGAGCCATCCGTTTATTTTAGCCAAAGCTATCGCTGTGAGAAGCTTGCTACACTCCATCAGAAATGCCATTGGCTACCACCAAGACTGTCTGTTGCTGTGGTATTTTTTGGGATTATCTGGCTGAGCAGATAAACTCTTACGTGAAACATGTAGAAAGAGTCGTCTGTTAATTTCATCCGGAACTATCACTCCGAGAAGCTCGGTACTTAACATCAGAAATGACTTTGCTGTGGTTACTTTGGCTACTATGAAGATTTGGTCTCTGTTACTGTAGTGTTTTCTTTGGGATTGTGTGGCTGAGCAGATAAAACCCTAACCCAAATCCTACCTCAAGCGAAATATGTAGAAAGCGCTGTCCGTTAATTTTATGCAAAGCTTTTACTCTGAGAAGCTCTCTACTTTCCATCAGAAATACCATTGCCGTGGTTAGCTTGGCTACTGCGACGAGTTGGTCTCTATTGCTGTGGTATTGTCTGTAGGATTGTCTGCCAGAGCAGATAAAACTCTTACCCCAACCGTAACCGAAAGATATAGAGCCATCCATTGAGTTTATCAAAACCTAATACTAATTTCAGAGATAATTTCTTTAGTTTTTATCTTGAGAAATGTTTTTCTAAAGTGCGAGTCCCGCCACTCACCATGATGAGCCTGGGGTGCTTCTCCCTGACCGCGAAGCAGGTACAGAGAAGTGGTTTAATCACTCTCTGTGCTTTTGGTGACCGTTCAGTGTTGCTTTTATGGAGTTATCAAGAGGAAGGAGCATGTTCGGTGTGGTAAAAAGGAGGGGCAAAACTGTAGAAATTCATCAATTTTATTTAAACCTACCCCTAAAACTTAGTCCAAACCCTAAAAACATGACGAATGTAGAAGTGCAATTCAATAAAAAAAAACCACTTGTATTGCTGCAAACCCCACCAACAACTTTTCAAGTTTAAAACGGGATAAACTAATCAAGAGGGAGGCAAAGGGGGATCAAGTGTAAAGAATAAACAACCTCCAAATAGATTCTATACCCAATCCATCAAACGCTCTCCAAATTCGTAACCCTAAACCTGGGGGTATCTGTAAGCCAGTATTTGGGCATTGTTGAGGCGCCTGGTTGACATGTGTTGGCTCTGGCATTCAATTCTAACCCTTACCTTTCACTCGGAGAAGCCTAGTATCTCCCATCAAAAATGCCATTGCCGTGGTTGGCGTGGCTAACATGAAGAGTTAATCTCTGTTGCTGTGGGATTTTCTGCCCGAGCAGGTAAAACCTTTACCTTAACACAAACCCTACCCTCAGGTGTTGAAAGAGCCGTATGTTGATTTTTATCCAAACCTTTCACACCGAGAAGCTCTGTACTTTCCATCAGAAATGCCATTGCAATGGTTAGCTTGGCAACTGCCAAGACAGTCTCTGTTGCTATGGTATTCTTTGTGGGATTAATTCTTAGCAGAAGTCAAGCTAACCACGGCAATGGTATTTGACGGAAAATACTGTCACGGAGCTTAAGGTTTGGATATAATTAACGGATGGCTCTTTCTACATCTTTCTGTAAGGGTTGGGATAGGTTTAGTATAAGAGTTTTATCTGCTCAGGCAGACTGTCTGTTGCTGTGGTATTGTTTGTGGAACTACTTTTGAGTAGGAAAAACCCTCTGTAACCCTACGCCAACCCTGGCCAAAAGATGTAGAAAGAGACGGCCATTAATTTTATCCAAAAGATTCAGAAGACTACACTTTCAGCGGTCATTTCTGTCGTTCTTGGTTTGAAAAATGTTTAAGTGTGAGTCCACCACCCACGATGATGAGCTACGGTGCTTTTTCCTGAGCATGAAGCAGGTACAGAGAAGTGATTTGATTACAAGCTCTGTCCTTTTGAGGCAAAGAGCGTGCTCTGAGTGGTAAAAGAAAAAAATTGAGAAAGCCATCAATTGCTTTTATTTTAAACCTAACCCTAAAAACATTAAACTGCAATAGCAGTGAACTTCAACTAAAAAAAAAAAAGATTTATAATGCTCCAAACCTCACCAGCAGATTTTCAGGTTTAACACGGGATAAACTAATCAAGATACAGGACAGTGGCAGATCAGTTGTAAAGAAGGAAAAAAACATCCAAATTGAACCCATCAATCTCTCCATATCTCTCATATTGGGGTATCGCTAAGCCAGCGGTTGGGCACTGTCCGCCTGAGCAGAAAAACTTGACCCTAAACTCAAACACTACGTCAACCAAAACATGTAGCAAGGACCATCCGTTGATTTTTATCCAAAACGTTTACTACGAGAAGCTTGGTTCTTTCCTTCAGGAATGCAATTGGCGTGGTTAGCTTGGCTACTGCGAAGAGTTAGTCTCTATTGCTGTGATATTCTCTGTGCGATTGACTGCCTGAGCTGATAAAACCCTTATACTAACTGAAATATGTTGAAAGAGCCGTTCGGTAATTTTATTCAAAATGTTTACTACGAGTACCTCTACTTTCCATCATAAATGCCATTGCCATGGGTAGTTTGGCTACAATGAAGTTGATCTCTGTTGCTATGGTATTCTCTGTGCGATTATCTGCTTAAACAGGTAACACACTTACCTTAACCCAACCAAAACATGTAAGAAGAGTCATCCGTTAATTTTGTCCAAAACTTTCACTCCAAGATGCTCGGTTTGTCCTTCAAAAATGCCATTGCCGTGGTTACCTTGGCTACCACGAAGAGTTAGTCTCTGTCGCTGTTGTATTTCTGAGGGATTGTCCGCCTAAACAGATAAACCCCTTACTCTAAGCGAAACATTTAGAAAGCACTCCGTTTATTTCATCCAAAATTTTCAGTCGAACAAGCTCGGTTCTTTCCTTCAGAAATGCCATTGCTGTGGTTAGCTTCGCTACTGCGAAGAGTTAGTCTCTGTTGCTGTGGTATTCTCTGTGCGATTGTCTGCCTGAGCAGATAATGCCCTTACAACTAAGCGAAATATATAGAAAAAGCCGTCCAGTAATTTTATCCAAAACTTTTACTACGAGTAGCTTGGCACTTTCCATCAGAAATTCCATTTTCGTAGTTAGCTTGGTTACAATTAAGAGTTGGTCTCTGTTGCTGTTGTATTTCTGCGATTGTCTGCTTAAACAGGTAACACACTTGCCCTAACCCAACCAAAACATGTAGGAAGAGCCGTCCGTTAATTTTATGCAAAACATTCAGTCCAAGAAGCTCGGTTCTTTGCTTCAGAAATTCCATTGCCGTGGTTAGCTTGGCTAGCACAAAGAGTTAGTCTCTGTTGCTGTTGTATTTTGCGCGATTGTCCGACTGAACAGATAAAACCCTTACCATAAGTGAAACATGTAGAAAGAGCCGTCCAATAATGTTATCCAAAACTTTCACTTCGAGAAGCTTGCTACTTTCCCTCAGTAATGACATTGCCTTGGTTTGTTTCGCTACCATGAAGAGTTGGTCTCTGTTTCTATTGTGTTTCTGCGGGATTGTCCGACTGGACAGATAAAACCCTTACACTAAGTGAAACATGTAGAAAGAGCCGTCCAGTAATTTTATGCAAAACTTTCACTCCGAGAAGCTTGGTACTTAACATCTGAAATGCCATTGCCATGGTTAGCTTGGCTACTGCGAAGAGTTGGTGTCTGTTGCTGTGGTATTCTCTGTGCGATTGACTGCCTGAGCTGATGAAACCCTTACGCTAAGCGAAACATGTAGAAAGAGCCGTCCATTAATTTTATCCAAAACTTTCACTCTGAGACGCTTGGTAGTTTCCATCAGTATTGCCATTGCTGTGTTAAGCTTGGCAACTACGAAGAGTTAGTCTTTGTTGCTGTGGTGTTGTCTGTGTGATTGTCTGCCTGAGTTGATAAAACCCTTACACTAAGCGAAACATGTAGAAAGAGCCGTCCGTTAATTTTATGCAAAACTTTCACTCGGAGAAGCTTGGTACTTTCCATCAGAAATGCCATTGCCATGGTTAGCTTGGCTACTGCGAAGAGTTAGTCTCTGTTGCTGTGGTATTCTCTGTGCGATTGTCTGCCTGAGCTGATAAAACCCTTACACTAAGCGAAACATGTAGAAAGAGCTGTCCAGTAATTTTATCCAAAACTTTCACTCCGAGAATCTTGGTACTTTACTTCAGTAATGCAATTGCCCGGGTTTGCTTGGCTACCATGAAGAGTTAGTCTCTGTTGCTATTGTGTTTCTGCGGGATTGTCCGACTGAACAGATAAAACCCTTACTATAAGTGAAATATGTAGAATAGCCTTTCATTAATGTTATCCAAAACTTTCATTGCAAGAAACTTGATACTTTCCATCAGGAATGCCATTGCCGTAGTTAGCTTGGCTACTACGAAGAGTTAGTTTTTGTTGCTGTGGTGTTTTCTGTGTGACTGACTGCTTGAGCTGATAAAACGCTAAGCGAAACATGTAGATAGAGCCGTCTATTAATTTTACCCAAAATTTTCACTCCGAGAAGCTTGGTACTTTCCATCAGGAATGCCATTGCTGTGGTTAGCTTGGCTACTGTGAGGAGTTAGTCTCTGTTGCTGTGGTATTCTCTGTGCGATTGTCTGCCTGAGCTGATAAAACCCTTACCCTAAGCGAAACATGTAGAAAGAGCTGTCCAGTAATTTTATCTAACTTTCACTCCGAGAATCTTGGTACTTTCCTTCAGTAATGCCATTGCCCTGGTTTGCTTGGCTACCACAAAGAGTTAGTCTCTGTTGCTGTTGTATTTTTGCGGGATTGTCCGTCTGAACAGATAAAACCCTTACTATAAATGAAACATTTAGAAAGAGCCGTCCATTAATATTATCCAAAACTTTCACTCCAACAAGCTTGGTACTTTCCATCAGGAATGCTGTTGCCGTAGTTAGCTTGGCTACTACGAAGAGTTAGTCTCTGTTGCTGTGGTGTTCTCTGTGCGATTGTCTGCCTGAGCTGATAAAACCCTTACCCTAAGTGAAACATGTAGAAACGGCCTCCGTGAAATTTTTTTTCCGAAGCTTTTTCCAAACCCGGTACTTGAAAAGAGCAGTGCCATTGCTGTGGTTAGCTTGGCTACAACGAAGTTAGTCTCTGTTGCTGTGGGATTGTCTGTCTGAGCAGGTAAAACACTTGCGCTAACCTAATCGGAACATTGTAGCAAGAGCATACGTCAATAAGATCCAAAACTGTCACTCCGAGAAGCTGGGTACTTTCCATCCGAAATGCCATTGCCGTGGTGAGCTTGCTCCTGCGAAGGGTTAGTCTCTCTTGCTGTGAGATTGTTTGCCTGAGCACATAAAACCCTTAACCAATCCCAAACCCTACCTCAACCAAAACATGAAGTCAGTTAGTTTGATCCAAAATTTTGAGTACGAGAAAGTCGGTACTTAATTTCAGAATTTTCATTGCTGTGTTTAGCTTGGCTACCGTGAAGTGTTAGTCTCTGTTGCTTTGATATTCTGTGTGGGATTGTCTGCCTGAGCAGGTAAAACAATTACCCTAAACCAACGGAAACGTGTAGAAAGAGCCATCCGTTTATTTTACCCAAAACTATCGCTGCGAGAAGCTTGCTACTCGACATCGGAAATGCCATTGCCATGGTTGGCTTGGCTACCACCAAGACTGTTTGTTGCTGTGGTATTTCTTTGGGATTATCTCGCTGAGCAGATAAAACTCTTACGTGAAACATGTAGAAAGAGTCGTCTGTTAATTTCATCCGGAACTATCACTCCGAGAAGCTCGGTACTTTCCATCAGAAATGACTTTGCTGTGGTTAGTTAGGCTACTCTGAAGAGTTAGTCTCTGTTGGTGTGGTATTTTCTTTGGGTTTGTGTGGCTGAGCAGATAAAACCCTTATCCTAACCCAAATCCTACCTCAAGCAAACATGTAGAAAGCGCTGTCCGTTAATTTTATGCGAAACTTTTACTCTGAGAAGCTCTCTACTTTCCATCAGAAATACCATTGTCGTGGTTAGCTTGGCTACCGCGTCGAGTTGGTCTCTATTGCTGTGGTATTGTCTGTAGGATTGTCTGCCAGAGCATATAAAACTCTTACCCCAACCGTAACCGAAAGGTATAGAGCCATCCATTGAGTTTATCAAAACCCAACAGTAATTTCGGGGATAATTTCTTTAGTTTTTATCTTGAGAAATGTTTTTCTAAAGTGCGAGTCTCGCCACTCACCATGATGAGCCTGGGGTGCTTCTCCCTGACCGCGAAGCAGGTACAGAGAAGTGGTTTAATCACTCACTCTGGGCTTTTGGTGACCGTTCAGTGTTGCTTTTAAGGAGTTATCAAGAGGAAGGAGCCTGTTCGGTGTGGTAAAAAGGAGGGGCAAAATGTAGAAATTAATCAATTTTATCTAAACCTACCCCTAAAACTTAGTCCTAACCCTAAAAACATGACAATTGTAGAAGTGCAATTCAATAAAAGAAATCCACTTGTATTGCTGCAAACCCCACCAACAACTTTTCAAGTTTAAAACGGGATAAACTAATCAAGAGGGAAGACAATGGGGGATCAAGTGTAAAGAATAAACAACCTCCAAATAGATCCTATACTCAATCGATTAAACTCTCTCCAAATTCGTAACCCTAAACCTGGGGGTATCTGTAAGCCAGTATTTGGGCATTGTTGAGGCGCCTGGTTGACATGTGTTGGCTCTGGCATTCAATTCTCTAACCCTTACCTTTCACTCGGAGAAGCCTAGTATTTCCCATCAAAAATGCCATTGCCATGGTTGGCGTGGCTAACATGAAGAGTTAATCTCTGTTGCTGTGGGATTTTCTGCCTGAGCAGGTAAAACCTTTACCTTAACACAAACCCTACCCTTACGTGTTGAAAGAGCCGTATGTTGATTTTTATCCAAACCTTTCACACCGAGAAGCTCTGTACTTTCCATCAGAAATGCCATTGCAATGGTTAGCTTGGCAACCGCCAAGACAGTCTCTGTTGCTATGGTATTCTTTGTGGGATTAATTCTTAGCAGAAGTCAAGCTAACCACGGCAATGGTATTTGATGGAAAATAATGTCACGGAGCTTAAGGTTTGGATATAATTAATGGATGGCTCTTTCTACATCTTTCTGTAAGGGTTGGGATAGGTTTAGTATAAGAGTTTTATCTGCTCAGGCAGACAGTGTCTGCTGCTGTGGTATTCTTTGTGGAACTACTTTTGAGTAGGAAAAACCCTCATTGTAACCCTACGCCAACCCTGGCCAAAAGATGTAGAAAGAGACCTCCATTAATTTTATCCAAAACTTTCATTTCGAGAAGCTCGGTACTTTCCATCAGAAATGCAATTTCCATCAAATTATGCAAACCTAATCCTAACCAAAAGATTCAGAAGACTACACTTTCAGCGGTCATTTCTGTCGTTCTTGGCTTGAAAAATGTTTCTAAGTGTGAGTCCGCCACCCACGATGATGAGCTGCGGTGCTTCTTCCGGAGCATGAAGCAGGTACAGCGAAGTGATTTGATTACAAGCTCTGTGCTTTTGAGGCAGAGTGTGCTCTGAGTGGTAAAAGAAAAAAATTGAGAAAGCCATCAATTACTTTTATTTTAAACCTAACTCTAAAAACATTAACCTGCAATAGCAGTGAATTTCAATTAAAAAAAAAAAATCACTTATGCTCCAAACACCATCAACAACTTTTCAAGTTTAAATCAGGATAAACGGTGGATAATCTCAAGCTGTGTGCTTTTGAGGCAAGATGCATCCTCTGATTGGTAAAATGGAGAAATCTATCTATTTTATTGAAACATAACTCTAACAACAAACTGCCATAGCAGAGAACTTCAATTTAAAAAAAAAAAAGGTTTATAATGCTCCAAACCTCACCAGCAATTTTTCAAGTTTAACACGGGATAAACTAATCAAAATACAGGACAGTGGCAGATCAGTTGTAAAGAAGAAAAAATATCCAAATTGAACCCATCAATCTCTCCATAACTCTCATATTGGGGTATCGCTGAGCCAGTGCTTGGGCACTGTCCGCCTGAGCAGAAACACTTGACACTAAACTCAAACACTGTCAACCGAAACATGTAGCAAGGACCATCCGTTGATTTATTTCCAAAACTTTTACTACGAGAAGCTTGGTTCTTTCCTTCAGGAATGCAATTGGCGTGGTTAGCTTGGCTACTGCGAAGAGTTAGTCTCTATTGCTGTGGTATTCTCTGTGCGATTGTCTGCCTGAGCTGATAAAACCCTTACACTAAGCGAAAGATATAGAAAGAGCTTTCAGTTAATTTTATCCAAGACTTTCACTGCGAGAAGCTTGGTACTTTCTGTCAGAAATGCCATTGCCGTGGTTACCTTGGCTACTGCGAAGAGTTAGTCTCGGTTGCTGTGGTATTCTCTGTGCGATTGTCTGCCTGAGCTGATAAAACCCTTAAACTAAGCGAAACATGGAAGGAGCCGTCCGTTAATTTTATCCAAGACTTTCACTCCGAGAAGCTTGGTACTTTCCATCAGAAATCCGATTGCCGTGGTTAGCCTGGCTACTGCGAAGAGTTAGTCTCTGTTGCTCTGAGATTGTTTGCCTGAGTAGATAAAACCCTTAACCAATCCCAAACCCTACGTCAACCAAAACATGAAGAAAGTCATCAGTTAATTTGATCCAAAATTGACTACGAGAATTCGGTACTTTATTTCAAAATTGTCATTTCTGTGTTTAGCTTGGCTACCGCGAAGTGGTAGTCTCTGTCGCTGTGGGATTGTCTGCCTGAGCAGGTAAAACACTGACCCTAACCCAACCCAAACATGTATGTAGAAAGAACCATCCGTTTATTTTACCCAAAACTATCGCTGCGACAAGCTCGCTGCTCTCCGTCAGAAATGCCATTGCCGTGGTTGGCTTGGCTACCACCAACACTGTCTGGTACTGTGGTACTTCTATGGGATTATCCGGCTGAGCAGATAAAACCCTTTCTCTTAAGTGAAACATGTAGAAAGAGTCATCTGTTAATTTCATCCGGAACTATCACTCCGAGAAGCTCGGTACTTTACATCAGAAATGACTTTGTTGTGGTTAGTTTGGCTACTATGAAGAGTTAGACTCTGTTGCTGCGGTGTTCTCTGTTTGATTGTCTACCTGAGCTGATAAAACACTTACCCTAAGCGAAACATGTAGAAGGAGCCGTCCATTAATTTTATCACAAGATTTTATTCTGAGCAGCTTGGTACATTCCATCTGAAATACCATTACCGTGGTTAACTTGTCTATCGAAGTTATTCTCTGTTGCAGTGGTATTCTCTAAGATTTTCTGCTTTAGCAGGTGAAACCCTAACTCTATCCCAACCGAAACATCTAGAAAGAGCAATCCATTAATTTTATCTGAAACTATCACTCCATGTTCAGAAATGTTACTGCGAAGAGGTAGTCGCTGTTGATGTGGTATTGTCTGTTGTATTGTTTGCCTGAGCAGACAATACTCTTAGCCTAACTCATCCCTAAACGAAAGATGTAGAAAGGGCAATCTGTTAATTTTATCCAAACCTTTCAGTTGGAAAATCTCAGTATTTCCATCAGAAATGACTGTCATGGATAGCTTGGCTACTGCTAAGAGTTATTCTCTGTTGTCGTATTTTTTTGTGGGATTGTCTGACTGAGCAGATAAGCCCTAACCCAAACCTTATCTCAAGTGAAACATGTAGAAAGCTCTCTTTGTTCATTTTATGCAAATCTTTTACTCTGAAAAGCTCAGTACTTTCCATCAGAAATGCCATTGCCATGGTTAGCTTGGCTACTGCGACGAGTTGGTGTCTTCCTGTGGTATTCTCTGTAGGATTGTGTGCCAGAGCAGATGAAACCCTTACCCTAACCCAAAGATATAGAGCCATCCGTTACGTTTAGCCAAACCTAATCCTATTTTCAGGGATAGGTTCTTTAGTTTTATCGTGAGAAATGTTTTTCTAAAGTGAGTCCCGCCACCCACGACGATGAGCTGGGGTACTTCTTCCTGAGCGCTAAGCGGGTACAGAGACGTGGTCTGAATGGTAAAAAGGAAAAAAGTGCAGAAAATCATCAATTTGATCTAAACCTTAGTCTTAACTCTTAAAACATTAAATTGCAATTGCAGAAAAGTTCAATTAAAAAAAAAAACACTTGCATTGTTTCAAACCCCACCAACAACTTTTCAAGTTTAAAACGGGATAAAGTAATCAAGATATAAGACAAAGGGAGATCAGTTATAACGAATAAACACCCAATTTGCTCCTAGACTTAACCAATCTATCCATATCCCTAATCCTGGGTGTATTTTTAATCCAGCACTTGGGCATTGGCAGAGGTGCTCAGTTGACATGTGTTGGCTCTGGCATTCAATCCTAACCATAAAGTTAACCTAGTATTTTCAATCTGAAATGCTGTTGCTGTGGTTAGCTTGGCTACTGCCAAGAGTTGGTCTCTGTTGCTGAGGGGTTTTCTGTGGGATTTGCTGCCTGAGCAGATAAAACCTTTACCCTAATACAAACCCAACCCAAACGTGTTGAAAGAGCCGTCTGTTAGTTTTATCCAAATCTTGCATACCGAGAAGCTCTGTACTTTCCATCAGAAATGCTATTGTTGGCTTGGCAACCTCCAAGACAGTCTCTGTTGCTATGGTATTATTTGTGGGATTAATTCTTAGCAGGAGCCAAGCTAACCACGGCAATGGTATTTCTGGTGGAATATTCTGAGTGTTTCGGAGCGTTTGGTTCAGATATAATTAGCGGCTGGCTCTTTCTACATGTTTTTGTAAGGGTTGGGATAGGTTTAGTATAAGGGTTTTATCTGCTTAGGCAGACAGTCTCTATTGCTGTTGTATTTCTGCGGGATTGTCTGCCTGAACAGATAAAACCCTTACCATAAGTGAAACATTTAGAAAGAGCCGTCCATTAATGTTATCCAAAACTGTCACTCCGAGAAGCTTGGTACTTTCCATCAGGAATGCCATTGCCGTAGTAAGCTTGGGTATGACAAAGAGTTAGTCTCTGTTGCTGTGGTGTTCTCTGTGTGATTGACTGCCTGAGCTGATAAAACCCTTTACTAACTGAAATATGTTGAGAGAGCCGTTCAGTAATTTTATTCAAAATTTTTACTACGAGTACCTCTAATTTCCATCCTAAATGCCATTGCTGTGGTTAGCTTGGCTACAATGAAGAGTTAGTCTCTGTTGCTATGGTATTCTCTGTGCGATTATCTGCTTAAACAGGTAACACACTTACCCTAACCCAACCAAAACATCTAAGAGCCATCCGTTAATTTTGTCCAAAACTTTCACTCCAAGATGCTCGGTTTTTCCTTCAAAAATGCCATTGCCATGGTTACCTTGGCTACCACGAAGAGTTAAGTCTCTGTCGCTGTTCTATTTCTGAGGGATTGTCCGCCTAAACAGATAAACCCATTACTCTAAGCGAAACATATAGAAAGCACTCCGTTTATTTCATCCAAAATTTTTAGTCGAAGGTCGGTTCTTTCCTTCAGAAATGCCATTGCGGTGGTTAGCTTCGCTACTGCGAAGAGTTGGTCTCTGTTGCTGTGGTATTCTCTGTGCGATTGTCTGCCTGAGCAGATAATGCCCTTACAACTAAGCGAAATGTATAGAAAAAGCCGTCCGGTAATTTTATCCAAAACTTTTGCTACGAGTAGCTTGGTACTTTCCATCAGAAATTCCATTTTCGTAGTTAAAATGGCTACAATGAAGAGTTAGTCTCTGTTGCTGTTGTATTTCTGCGATTGTCTGCTTACACAGGTAACATACTTGCCCTAACCCAACCAAAACATGTAGGAAGAGCCGTCCGTTAATTTTATGCAAAACATTCAGTCCAAGAAGCTCGGTTCTTTGCTTCAGAAATTCCATTGCCGTGGTTAGCTTGGCTACCACGAAGAGTTGGTCTCTGTTGCTGTTGTATTTCTGAGGGATTGTCCGCCTAAATGGATAAAACGCTTACACTAAGCGAAATATGTAAAAACGCCGGGCATTAATTTTACCCAAATCTTTCCCTCCAAAAAGCTTGGTACTTTCCATCAGAAATGCCATTGCTGTGGTTAGCTTGGCTACCACGAAGAGAGTTAGTCTCTGTTGTTGTTGTATTTCTGTGGGTTTGTCCGCCTGAACAGATAAAACCCTTACCGTAAGTGAAACATGTAGAAAGAGCCGTCCATTAATTTTATCCAAAACTTAGACTCTGAGAAGCTTGGTACTTTCCATCAGTAATGCCATTGCTGTGTTGAGCTTGGCAACTACGAAGAGTTAGTCTCTGTTGCTGTGGTGTTCTCTGTGTAATTGTCTGCCTGAGCTGATATAACCCTTACACTAAGCGAAATATGTGGAAAGAACTGTCCAGTAATTTTATCCAAAACTTTCACTCCGAGAATCTTGGTACCTTCCCTCAGTAATGACATTGCCTTGGTTTGCTTCGCTACCATGAAGAGTTAGTCTCTGTTTCTATTGTGTTTCTGCGGGATTGTCCGACTGAATAGATAAAACCCTTACTATAAGTGAAATATGTAGAATAGCCTTTCATTAATTGTATCCAAAACTTTCACTGCAAGAAACTTGGTACGTTCCATCAGGAATGCCATTGCTGTAGTTAGCTTGGCTACTACGAAGAGTTGGTCTCTGTTGCTGTGGTGTTCTCTGTGTGATTGACTGCCTGAGCTGATAAAACGCTAAGCGAAACATGGAGAAAGAGCCATCCGTTTATTTTACCCAAAACTATTGCTGCGAGAAGCTTGCTACTCTCCATCAGAAATGCCATTGCCATGGTTGACTTGGCTACCAGCAAGACTGTCTGTTGCTGTGGTATTTCTTTGGGATTATCTGGCTGAGCAGATAAAACCCTTACTCTTACGTGAAACATGTAGAAAGAGTCGTCTGTTAATTTCATCCGGAACTATCACTCCGAGAAGCTCGGTACTTTCCATCAGACATGACTTTGCTGTGGTTTGGCTACTATGAAGAGTTTGTCTCTGTTGGTGTGGTATTTTCTTTGGGATTGTGTGGCTGAGCAGATAAAACCCTTAACCTAACCCAAATCCTACCTCAAGCGAAATATGTAGAAAGCACTGTCCGTTAATTTTATGCAAAGCTTTTACTCTGAGAAGCTCTCTACTTTCCATCAGAAATACCATTGCTGTGGTTGGCTTGGCTACTGCGACGAGTTGGTCTCTATTGCTGTGGTATTGTCTGCCAGAGCAGATAAAACTCTTACCCCAACGGTAACCGAAAGATATGGAGCCATCCATTGAGTTTATCAAAATCTAATACTAAGTTCGGGGATAATTTCTTTAGTTTTTATCTTGAGAAATGTTTTTCTAAAGTGCGAGTCCCGCCACCCACCATGATGAGCTGGGGTGCTTCTTCCTGAGCGCTAAGCGGGTACAGAGAAGTTGTTTAATCACAAGCTCTGTGCTTTAGATGACGTTCAATGTTCCTTTTATGGGAGCATCAAGAGAAGGGGCATGTTCTGAGTGGTAAAAAGGAAAAAAAGTGCAGAAATTCATCAATTTGATCTAACCCTAAACCTTACTCTTAACTCTTAAAACATTAAATTGTAATTGCAGAAAAGTTCAATTTGAAAAAAAAACAAAACAAACAAACGACAAACACTTGTATTGTTCCAAACCCCACCAACAACCTTTCAAGTTTAAAACGGGATAAAGTAATCAAGATATAAGACTGGGAGATCAGTTGTAATGAATAAACACCCAAATTGCCCCCAGACTTAACCAATCAAACTCTATCCATATCCCTAACCCGAATCCTGGGGGTATTTCTAATCCAGCACTTGGGCATTGGCGGAGGTGCTCAGTTGACATGTGTTGGCTCTGGCATTCAATCCTAACCATAAAGTTAACCTAGTATGTTCAGTGTGAAATGCCGGAGCCGTGGTTAGCTTGGCTACCGCGAAGAGTTGGTCTCTTGCTGTGGGGTTTTCTGTGGGATTTGCTGCCTGAGCAGGTAGAACCTCTACCCTAATACAAACCCCAACCCAAACGTGTTGAAAGAGCCGTCTGTTAATTGTATCCAAATTTTGCATACCGAGAAGCTCTGTACTTCGCATCAGAAATGCCACTGCAGTGATTAGTTTGGCAACCGCCAAGACGGTCTCTGTTGCTATGGTATTATTTGTGGGATTAATTCTTAGCAGGAGCCAAGCTAACCACGGCAATGGTATTTCTGGTGGAAGATACGGAGTGTTTCGGAGCTTGTGGTTCGGATATAATTGGCGGCTGGCTCTTTCTACATGTTTTTGTAAGGGTTGGGATAGGTTTAGTATAAGGGTTTTATCTGCTTAGGCAGACAGTCTCTGTTGCTGTTGTATTTCTGCGGGATTGTCCGCCTGAACAGATAAAACCCTTACCATAAGTGAAACATGTAGAAAGACGCGTCCATTAATGTTAACCAAAACTTTCACTCCGAGAAGCTTGGTACTTTCCATCAGGAATGCCATTGCCGTAGTTAGCTTGGCTACTACAAAGAGTTTTTCTCTGTTGCTGTGGTATGTTCTGTGCAATTGACTGCCTGAGCTGATAAAACCCTTACAATTAAGCGAAATATGTAGACGGAGTCGTCCATTAATTTCATCCAAAACTATTACTCCATGGCTACTGCGAAGAGTTTGACTTTGTTGCTCTGGTATTCTCTGTGTGATTGTTTGGCTGATAAAACCCTTACAACTAAGCGAAAAATGTAGAAAGAGCCGTCCATTAATTTTATCTAAAACGTATACTCTGAGAGGTTTGGTACTTTCCATCAGAAATGCCATTGCCGTGGTTAGCTTGGCTACCACGAAGAGAGTTAGTCTCTGTTGTTGTTGTATTTCTGTGGGTTTGTCCGCCTGAACAGATAAAACCCTTACCGTAAGTGAAACATGTAGAAAGAGCCGTCCATTAATTTTATCCAAAACTTAGACTCTGAGAAGCTTGGTACTTTCCATCAGTAATGCCATTGCTGTGTTGAGCTTGGCAACTACGAAGAGTTAGTCTCTGTTGCTGTGGTGTTCTCTGTGTAATTGTCTGCCTGAGCTGATATAACCCTTACACTAAGCGAAATATGTGGAAAGAACTGTCCAGTAATTTTATCCAAAACTTTCACTCCGAGAATCTTGGTACCTTCCCTCAGTAATGACATTGCCTTGGTTTGCTTCGCTACCATGAAGAGTTAGTCTCTGTTTCTATTGTGTTTCTGCGGGATTGTCCGACTGAATAGATAAAACCCTTACTATAAGTGAAATATGTAGAATAGCCTTTCATTAATTGTATCCAAAACTTTCACTGCAAGAAACTTGGTACGTTCCATCAGGAATGCCATTGCCGTAGTTAGCTTGGCTACTACGAAGAGTTGGTCTCTGTTGCTGTGGTGTTCTCTGTGTGATTGACTGCCTGAGCTGATAAAACGCTAAGCGAAACATGTAGAAAGAGCCATCCGTTTATTTTACCCAAAACTATTGCTGCGAGAAGCTTGCTACTCTCCATCAGAAATGCCATTGCCATGGTTGACTTGGCTACCAGCAAGACTGTCTGTTGCTGTGGTATTTCTTTGGGATTATCTGGCTGAGCAGATAAAACCCTTACTCTTACGTGAAACATGTAGAAAGAGTCGTCTGTTAATTTCATCCGGAACTATCACTCCGAGAAGCTCGGTACTTTCCATCAGACATGACTTTGCTGTGGTTTGGCTACTATGAAGAGTTTGTCTCTGTTGGTGTGGTATTTTCTTTGGGATTGTGTGGCTGAGCAGATAAAACCCTTAACCTAACCCAAATCCTACCTCAAGCGAAATATGTAGAAAGCACTGTCCGTTAATTTTATGCAAAGCTTTTACTCTGAGAAGCTCTCTACTTTCCATCAGAAATACCATTGCTGTGGTTGGCTTGGCTACTGCGACGAGTTGGTCTCTATTGCTGTGGTATTGTCTGCCAGAGCAGATAAAACTCTTACCCCAACCGTAACCGAAAGATATGGAGCCATCCATTGAGTTTATCAAAATCTAATACTAAGTTCGGGGATAATTTCTTTAGTTTTTATCTTGAGAAATGTTTTTCTAAAGTGCGAGTCCCGCCACCCACCATGATGAGCTGGGGTGCTTCTTCCTGAGCGCTAAGCGGGTACAGAGAAGTTGTTTAATCACAAGCTCTGTGCTTTAGATGACGTTCAATGTTCCTTTTATGGGAGCATCAAGAGAAGGGGCATGTTCTGAGTGGTAAAAAGGAAAAAAAGTGCAGAAATTCATCAATTTGATCTAACCCTAAACCTTACTCTTAACTCTTAAAACATTAAATTGTAATTGCAGAAAAGTTCAATTTGAAAAAAAAACAAAACAAACAAACGACAAACACTTGTATTGTTCCAAACCCCACCAACAACCTTTCAAGTTTAAAACGGGATAAAGTAATCAAGATATAAGACTGGGAGATCAGTTGTAATGAATAAACACCCAAATTGCCCCCAGACTTAACCAATCAAACTCTATCCATATCCCTAACCCGAATCCTGGGGGTATTTCTAATCCAGCACTTGGGCATTGGCGGAGGTGCTCAGTTGACATGTGTTGGCTCTGGCATTCAATCCTAACCATAAAGTTAACCTAGTATGTTCAGTGTGAAATGCCGGAGCCGTGGTTAGCTTGGCTACCGCGAAGAGTTGGTCTCTTGCTGTGGGGTTTTCTGTGGGATTTGCTGCCTGAGCAGGTAGAACCTCTACCCTAATACAAACCCCAACCCAAACGTGTTGAAAGAGCCGTCTGTTAATTGTATCCAAATTTTGCATACCGAGAAGCTCTGTACTTCGCATCAGAAATGCCACTGCAGTGATTAGTTTGGCAACCGCCAAGACGGTCTCTGTTGCTATGGTATTATTTGTGGGATTAATTCTTAGCAGGAGCCAAGCTAACCACGGCAATGGTATTTCTGGTGGAAGATACGGAGTGTTTCGGAGCTTGTGGTTCGGATATAATTGGCGGCTGGCTCTTTCTACATGTTTTTGTAAGGGTTGGGATAGGTTTAGTATAAGGGTTTTATCTGCTTAGGCAGACACTCTGTTGCTGTTGTATTTCTGCGGGATTGTCCGCCTGAACAGATAAAACCCTTACCATAAGTGAAACATGTAGAAAGACGCGTCCATTAATGTTAACCAAAACTTTCACTCCGAGAAGCTTGGTACTTTCCATCAGGAATGCCATTGCCGTAGTTAGCTTGGCTACTACAAAGAGTTTTTCTCTGTTGCTGTGGTATGTTCTGTGCAATTGACTGCCTGAGCTGATAAAACCCTTACAATTAAGCGAAATATGTAGACGGAGTCGTCCATTAATTTCATCCAAAACTATTACTCCATGGCTACTGCGAAGAGTTTGACTTTGTTGCTCTGGTATTCTCTGTGTGATTGTTTGGCTGATAAAACCCTTACAACTAAGCGAAAAATGTAGAAAGAGCCGTCCATTAATTTTATCTAAAACGTATACTCTGAGAGGTTTGGTACTTTCCATCAGAAATGCCATTGCCGTGGTTAGCTTGGCTACCACGAAGAGTTGGTCTCTGTTGCTATTGTAATATCTGCGGGATTGTCCGCCTGAACAGATAAAATCCTTACTATAAATGAAACATTTAGAAAGAGCCGTCCATTAATGTTATCCAAAACTTTCACTCCGAGAAGCTTGGTAATTTCCATCAGTAATGCCATTTGCTGTAGTTAGCTTGGCTACTACGAAGAGTTAGTCTCTGTTGCTGTGGTATTCTCTGTGCGATTGTCTGCCTGAGTTGATAAAACCCTTACGCTAAGTGAAACATGTAGAAACAGCCTCCGTGACATTTTTTTCCGAAACTGTCAATCAGAAAGTCGGTACTTGAGAAGAGCAGTGCCATTGCTGTATTTAGCTTGGTTACGATGAAGTTAGTCTCTGTTGCTGTGGGATTGTCTGCCTGAGCAGGTAAAACACTTATGCTAACTAAAACGAAACGTTGTAGAAAGAGCTTGCGTCAGTAAGATCCAAAACTGTCACTCCGAGAAGCTGGGTACTTTCCATCAGAAATGCCATTGCCGTGGCGAGCTTTGCTACTGCGAAGGGTTAGTCTCTGTTGCTGTGAGATAGTTTTCATGAGCTGATAAAACCCTCAACCAAAACATGAAGAAAGTCAGTTAGTTTGATCTAAAATTTCGAGTACGAATAAGTCGGTACTTAATTTCTGAATTTTCCTTGCTGTGTTTAGCTTGGCTACCGTGAAGTGTTAGTCTTTGTTGCTTTGATATTCTGTGTGGGATTGTCTGCCTGAGCAGGTAAAACAATTACCCTAAACCAACCGAAACGTAGAAAGAGCCATCCGTTTATTTTACCCAAAACTATCGCTGCGAGAAGCTTGCTACTCTCCATCAGAAATGCCATTGCCATGGTTGGCTTGGCTACCACCAAGACTGTCTGTTGCTGTGGTATTTCTTTGGGATTATCTCGCTGAGCAGATAAAATCCTTACTCTTACGTGAAACATGTAGAAAGAGTCGTCTGTTAATTTCATCCGGAACTATCACTCCGAGAAGCTCGGTACTTTCCATCAGAAATGACTTTGCTGTGGTTAGTTAGGCTACTCTGAAGAGTTAGTCTCTGTTGGTGTGGTATTTTCTTTGGGTTTGTGTGGCTGAGCAGATAAAACCCTTAACCTAACCCAAATCCTACCTCAAGCAAACATGTAGAAAGCGCTGTCCGTTAATTTTATGCGAAACTTTTACTCTGAGAAGCTCTCTACTTTCCATCAGAAATACCATTGTCGTGGTTAGCTTGGCTCCTGCGACGAGTTGGTCTCTATTGCTGTGGTATTGTCTGTAGGATTGTCTGCCAGAGCATATAAAACTCTTACCCCAACCGTAACCGAAAGGTATAGAGCCATCCATTGAGTTTATCAAAACCCAACAGTAATTTCGGGGATAATTTCTTTAGTTTTTATCTTGAGAAATGTTTTTCTAAAGTGCGAGTCTCGCCACTCACCATGATGAGCCTGGGGTTCTTCTCCCTGACCGCGAAGCAGGTACAGAGCAGTGGTTTAATCACTCACTCTGGGCTTTTGGTGACCGTTCAGTGTTGCTTTTAAGGAGTTATCAAGAGGAAGGAGCCTGTTCGGTGTGGTAAAAAGGAGGGGCAAAATGTAGAAATTCATCAATTTTATCTAAACCTACCCCTAAAACTTAGTCCTAACCCTAAAAACATGACAATTGTAGAAGTGCAATTCAATAAAAGAAATCCACTTGTATTGCTGCAAACCCCACCAACAACTTTTCAAGTTTAAAACGGGATAAACTAATCAAGAGGGAAGACAATGGGGGATCAAGTGTAAAGAATAAACGACCTCCAAATAGATCCTATACTCAATCGATCAAACTCTCTCCAAATTCGTAACCCTAAACCTGGGGGTATCTGTAAGCCAGTATTTGGGCATTGTTGAGGCGCCTGGTTGACATGTGTTGGCTCTGGCATTCAATTCTCTAACCCTTACCTTTCACTCGGAGAAGCCTAGTATTTCCCATCAAAAATGCCATTGCCATGGTTGGCGTGGCTAACATGAAGAGTTAATCTCTGTTGCTGTGGGATTTTCTGGCTGAGCAGGTAAAACCTTTACCTTAACACAAACCCTACCCTTACGTGTTGAAAGAGCCGTATGTTGATTTTTATCCAAACCTTTCACACCGAGAAGCTCTGTACTTTCCATCAGAAATGCCATTGCAATGGTTAGCTTGGCAACCGCCAAGACAGTCTCTGTTGCTATGGTATTCTTTGTGGGATTAATTCTTAGCAGAAGTCAAGCTAACCACGGCAATGGTATTTGATGGAAAATAATGTCACGGAGCTTAAGGTTTGGATATAATTAATGGATGGCTCTTTCTACATCTTTCTGTAAGGGTTGGGATAGGTTTAGTGTAAGAGTTTTATCTGCTCAGGCAGACAGTGTCTGCTGCTGTGGTATTCTCTGTGGAACTACTTTTGAGTAGGAAAAACCCTCATTGTAACCCTACGCCAACCCTGGCCAAAAGATGTAGAAAGAGACCTCCATTAATTTTATCCAAAACTTTCATTTCGAGAAGCTCGGTACTTTCCATCAGAAATGCAATTTCCATCAAATTATGCAAACCTAATCCTAACCAAAAGATTCAGAAGACTACACTTTCAGCGGTCATTTCTGTCGTTCTTGGCTTGAAAAATGTTTCTAAGTGTGAGTCCGCCACCCACGATGATGCGCTGCGGTGCTTCTTCCTGAGCATGAAGCAGGTACAGCGAAGTGATTTGATTACAAGCTCTGTGCTTTTGAGGCAGAGTGTGCTCTGAGTGGTAAAAGAAAAAAATTGAGAAAGCCATCAATTACTTTTATTTTAAACCTAACTCTAAAAACATTAACCTGCAATAGCAGTGAATTTCAATTAAAAAAAAAATCACTTATGCTCCAAACCCCATCAAGAACTTTTCAAGTTTAAATCAGGATAAACGGTGGATAATCTCAAGCTGTGTGCTTTTGAGGCAAGATGCATCCTCTGATTGGTAAAATGGAGAAATCTATCTATTTTATTGAAACATAACTCTAATAACAAACTGCCATAGCAGAGAACTTCAATTTTAAAAAAAAAAGGTTTATAATGCTCCAAACCTCACCAGCAATTTTTCAAGTTTAACACGGGATAAACTAATCAAAATACAGGACAGTGGCAGATCAGTTGTAAAGAAGAAAAAAATATCCAAATTGAACCCATCAATCTCTCCATAACTCTCATATTGGGGTATCGCTGAGCCAGTGCTTGGGCACTGTCCGCCTGAGCAGAAACACTTGACACTAAACTCAAACACTATGTCAACCGAAACATGTAGCAAGGACCATCCGTTGATTTATTTCCAAAACTTTTACTACGAGAAGCTTGGTTCTTTCCTTCAGGAATGCAATTGGCGTGGTTAGCTTGGCTACTGCGACGAGTTGGTCTCTATTGCTGTGGTATTCTCTGTGCGATTGTCTGCCTGAGCTGATAAAACTCTTACCATAAGTGAAACATGTAGAAAGAGCCTTCCATTAATTTTATCCAAAACTTTCACTCCGAGAAGCTTGGTACTTTCCATCAGAAATGCCATTGCTGTGGTTAGTTTGGCTACTGCGAAGATTTGGTCTCTGTTGCTGTGGTATTCTCTGTGCGATTGTCTGCCTGAGCTGATAAAACCCTTAAACTAAGCGAAACATGGAAGGAGCCGTCCGTTAATTTTATCCAAGACTTTCACTCCGAGAAGCTTGGTACTTTCCATCAGAAATCCGATTGCCGTGGTTAGCCTGGCTACTGCGAAGAGTTAGTCTCTGTTGCTCTGAGATTGTTTGCCTGAGTAGATAAAACCCTTAACCAATCCCAAACCCTACGTCAACCAAAACATGAAGAAAGTCATCAGTTAATTTGATCCAAAATTGACTACGAGAATTCGGTACTTTATTTCAAAATTGTCATTTCTGTGTTTAGCTTGGCTACCGCGAAGTGGTAGTCTCTGTCGCTGTGGGATTGTCTGCCTGAGCAGGTAAAACACTGACCCTAACCCAACCCAAACATGTATGTAGAAAGAACCATCCGTTTATTTTACCCAAAACTATCGCAGCGACAAGCTCACTGCTCTCCGTCAGAAATGCCATTGCCGTGGTTGGCTTGGCTACCACGAACACTGTCTGGTACTGTGGTACTTCTATGGGATTATCCGGCTGAGCAGATAAAACCCTTTCTCTTAAGTGAAACATGTAGAAAGAGTCATCTGTTAATTTCATCCGGAACTATCACTCCGAGAAGCTCGGTACTTTACATCAGAAATGACATTGTTGTGGTTAGTTTGGCTACTATGAAGAGTTAGACTCTGTTGCTGTGGTGTTCTCTGTTTGATTGTCTACCTGAGCTGATAAAACACTTACCCTAAGCGAAACATGTAGAAGGAGCCGTCCATTAATTTTATTACAAGATTTTATTCTGAGCAGCTTGGTACATTCCATCTGAAATACCATTACCGTGGTTAGCTTGTCTATCGAAGTTATTCTCTGTTGCAGTGGTATTCTCTGTAAGATTTTCTGCTTTAGCAGGTGAAACCCTAACCCTATCCCAACCGAAACATCTAGAAAGAGCAATCCATTAATTTTATCTGAAACTATCACTCCATGTTCAGAAATGTTACTGCGAAGAGGTAGTCGCTGTTGATGTGGTATTGTCTGTTGTATTGTTTGCCTGAGCAGACAATACTCTTAGCCTAACTCATCCCTAAACGAAAGATGTAGAAAGGGCAATCTGTTAATTTTATCCAAACCTTTCAGTTGGAAAATCTCAGTATTTCCATCAGAAATGACTGTCATGGATAGCTTGGCTACTGCTAAGAGTTATTCTCTGTTGTCGTATTTTTTTGTGGGATTGTCTGACTGAGCAGATAAGCCCTAACCCAAACCTTATCTCAAGTGAAACATGTAGAAAGCTCTCTTTGTTCATTTTATGCAAATCTTTTACTCTGAAAAGCTCAGTACTTTCCATCAGAAATGCCATTGCCATGGTTAGCTTGGCTACTGCGACGAGTTGGTGTCTTCCTGTGGTATTCTCTGTAGGATTGTGTGCCAGAGCAGATGAAACCCTTACCCTAACCCAAAGATATAGAGCCATGCGTTACGTTTAGCCAAACTTAATCCTATTTTCAGGGATAGGTTCTTTAGTTTTATCGTGAGAAATGTTTTTCTAAAGTGAGTCCTGCCACCCACGACGATGAGCTGGGGTACTTCTTCCTGAGCGCTAAGCGGGTACAGAGACGTGGTTTAGTCACAAGCTCTATGCTTTAGATGATGTTCAATGTTCCTTTCATGGGAGCATCAAGAGAAGGGGCATGTTCTGAATGGTAAAACGGAAAAAAGTGCAGAAAATCATCAATTTGATCTAAACCTTAGTCTTAACTCTTAAAACATTAAATTGCAATTGCAGAAAAGTTCAATTAAAAAAAAAAACAAACAAAAAACACTTGCATTGTTTCAAACCCCACCAACAACTTTTCAAGTTTAAAACGGGATAAAGTAATCAAGATATAAGACAAAGGGAGATCAGTTATAACGAATAAACACCCAATTTGCTCCTAGACTTAACCAATCTATCCATATCCCTAATCCTGGGTGTATTTCTAATCCAGCACTTGGGCATTGGCAGAGGTGCTCAGTTGACATGTGTTGGCTCTGGCATTCAATCCTAACCATAAAGTTAACCTAGTATTTTCAATCTGAAATGCTGTTGCTGTGGTTAGCTTGGCTACTGCCAAGAGTTGGTCTCTGTTGCTGAGGGGTTTTCTGTGGGATTTGCTGCCTGTGCAGATAAAACCTTTACCCTAATACAAACCCAACTCAAACGTGTTGAAAGAGCCGTCTGTTAGTTTTATCCAAATCTTGCATACCGAGAAGCTCTGTACTTTCCATCAGAAATGCTATTGTTGGCTTGGCAACCTCCAAGACAGTCTCTGTTGCTATGGTATTATTTGTGGGATTAATTCTTAGCAGGAGCCAAGCTAACCACGGCAATGGTATTTCTGGTGGAATATTCTGAGTGTTTCGGAGCGTTTGGTTCAGATATAATTAGCGGCTGGCTCTTTCTACATGTTTTTGTAAGGGTTGGGATAGGTTTAGTATAAGGGTTTTATCTGCTTAGGCAGACAGTCTCTATTGCTGTTGTATTTCTGCGGGATTGTCTGCCTGAACAGATAAAACCCTTACCATAAGTGAAACATTTAGAAAGAGCCGTCCATTAATGTTATCCAAAACTGTCACTCCGAGAAGCTTGGTACTTTCCATCAGGAATGCCATTGCCGTAGTTAGCTTGGGTACGACAAAGAGTTAGTCTCTGTTGCTGTGGTGTTCTCTGTGTGATTGACTGCCTGAGCTGATAAAACCCTTATACTAACTGAAATATGTTGAGAGAGCCGTTCAGTAATTTTATTCAAAATTTTTACTACGAGTACCTCTAATTTCCATCATAAATGCCATTGCTGTGGTTAGCTTGGCTACAATGAAGAGTTAGTCTCTGTTGCTATGGTATTCTCTGTGCGATTATCTGCTTAAACAGGTAACACACTTGCCCTAACCCAACCAAAACATCTAAGAGCCATCCGTTAATTTTGTCCAAAACTCTCACTCCAAGATGCTCGGTTTTTCCTTCAAAAATGCCATTGCCATGGTTACCTTGGCTACCACGAAGAGTTAAGTCTCTGTCGCTGTTCTATTTCTGAGGGATTGTCCGCCTAAACAGATAAACCCATTACTCTAAGCGAAACATATAGAAAGCACTCCGTTTATTTCATCCAAAATTTTCAGTCGAAGGTCGGTTCTTTCCTTAAGAAATGCCATTGCGGTGGTTAGCTTCGCTACTGCAAAGAGTTGGTCTCTGTTGCTGTGGTATTCTCTGTGCGATTGTCTGCCTGAGCAGATAATGCCCTTACAACTAAGCGAAATATATAGAAAAAGCCGTCCAGTAATTTTATCCAAAACTTTTACTACGAGTAGCTTGGTACTTTCCATCAGAAATTCCATTTTCGTAGTTAGCTTGGCTACAATGAAGAGTTAGTCTCTGTTGCTGTTGTATTTCTGCGATTGTCTGCTTACACAGGTAACATACTTGACCTAACCCAACCAAAACATGTAGGAAGAGCCGTCCGTTAATTTTATGCAAAACATTCAGCCCAAGAAGCTCGGTTCTTTGCTTCAGAAATTCCATTGCCGTGGTTAGCTTGGCTACCACGAAGAGTTGGTCTCTGTTGCTGTTGTATTTCTGAGGGATTGTCCGCCTAAATGGATAAAACGCTTACACTAAGCGAAATATGTAAAAACGCCGGGCATTAATTTTACCCAAATCTTTCCCTCCAAAAAGCTTGGTACTTTCCATCAGAAATGCCATTGCTGTGGTTAGCTTGGCTACCACGAAGAGAGTTAGTCTCTGTTGTTGTTGTTGTATTTCTGTGGGTTTGTCCGCCTGAACAGATAAAACCCTTACCGTAAGTGAAACATGTAGAAAGAGCCGTCCATTAATGTTATACAAAACTTTCACTCCGAGAAGCTTGGTACTTTCCATCAGGAATGCCATTGCTGTAGTTAGCTTGGCTACTACGAAGAGTTAGTCTCTGTTGCTGTGGTGTTCTCTGTGCGATTGTCTGCCTGAGCTGATAAAAACCCTTATACTATGCGACACATGTAGAAAGAGCTGTCCAGTAATTTTATCCAAAGCTTTCACTCCGAGAATCTTGGTACTTTTCTTCAGTAATGCCATTGTCCTGGATTGCTTGGCTACCACAAAGAGTTAGTCTCTGTTGCTGTTGTATTTCTGCGCGATTGTCCGACTGAACAGATAAAACCCTTACCATAAGTGAAACATGAAGAAAGAGCCGTCCAATAATGTTATCCAAAACTTTCACTTCGAGAAGCTTGGTACTTCCCATCAGGAATGCCATTTCCGTAGTAAGCCTGGCTACTACGAAGATTTAGTCTCTGTTGCTGTGGTGTTCTCTGTGCGATTGACTGCCTGAGCTGATAAAACACGAATGCTAAGCGAAACATGTACAAAGAGCTGTCCATTGACGTTATCCAAAACTTTCACTCCGAGAAGCTTGGTACTTTCCATCCGAAATGCCATTCCTATGGTTAGCTTGGCTACTGCGAAGAGTTGGTGTCTGTTGCTATGGTATTCTCTGTGCGATTGACTGCCTGAGCTGATGAAACCCTTACGCTAAGCGAAACATGTAGAAAGAGGCGTTCATTAATTTTATCCAAAACTTAGACTCTGAGAAGCTTGGTACTTTCCATCAGTAATGCCATTGCTGTGTTGAGCTTGGCAACTACGAAGAGTTAGTCTCTGTTGCTGTGGTGTTCTCTGTGTAATTGTCTGCCTAAGCTGATATAACCCTTACACTAAGCGAAATATGTGGAAAGAACTGTCCAGTAATTTTATCCAAAACTTTCACTCCGAGAATCTTGGTACCTTCCCTCAGTAATGACATTGCCTTGGTTTGCTTCGCTACCATGAAGAGTTAGTCTCTGTTTCTATTGTGTTTCTGCGGGATTGTCCGACTGAATAGATAAAACCCTTACTATAAGTGAAATATGTAGAATAGCCTTTCATTAATTGTATCCAAAACTTTCACTGCAAGAAACTTGGTACGTTCCATCAGGAATGCCATTGCCGTAGTTAGCTTGGCTACTACGAAGAGTTAGTCTCTGTTGCTGTGGTGTTCTCTGTGTGATTGACTGCCTGAGCTGATAAAACGCTAAGCGAAACATGTAGAAAGAGCCATCCGTTTATTTTACCCAAAACTATTGCTGCGAGAAGCTTGCTACTCTCCATCAGAAATGCCATTGCCATGGTTGACTTGGCTACCAGCAAGACTGTCTGTTGCTGTGGTATTTCTTTGGGATTATCTGGCTGAGCAGATAAAACCCTTACTCTTACGTGAAACATGTAGAAAGAGTCGTCTGTTAATTTCATCCGGAACTATCACTCCGAGAAGCTCGGTACTTTCCATCAGACATGACTTTGCTGTGGTTAGTTTGGCTACTATGAAGAGTTTGTCTCTGTTGGTGTGGTATTTTCTTTGGGATTGTGTGGCTGAGCAGATAAAACCCTTAACCTAACCCAAATCCTACCTCAAGCGAAACATGTAGAAAGCACTGTCCGTTAATTTTATGCAAAGCTTTTACTCTGAGAAGCTCTCTACTTTCCATCAGAAATACCATTGCTGTGGTTGGCTTGGCTACTGCGACGAGTTGGTCTCTATTGCTGTGGTATTGTCTGCCAGAGCAGATAAAACTCTTACCCCAACCGTAACCGAAAGATATGGAGCCATCCATTGAGTTTATCAAAATCTAATACTAAGTTCGGGGATAATTTCTTTAGTTTTCATCTTGAGAAATGTTTTTCTAAAGTGCGAGTCCCGCCACCCACCATGATGAGCTGGGGTGCTTCTTCCTGAGCGCTAAGCGGGTACAGAGAAGTTGTTTAATCACAAGCTCTGTGCTTTAGATGACGTTCAATGTTCCTTTTATGGGAGCATCAAGAGAAGGGGCATGTTCTGAGTGGTAAAAAGGAAAAAAAGTGCAGAAATTCATCAATTTGATCTAACCCTAAACCTTACTCTTAACTCTTAAAACATTAAATTGTAATTGCAGAAAAGTTCAATTTGAAAAAAAAACAAAACAAACAAACGACAAACACTTGTATTGTTCCAAACCCCACCAACAACCTTTCAAGTTTAAAACGGGATAAAGTAATCAAGATATAAGACTGGGAGATCAGTTGTAATGAATAAACACCCAAATTGCCCCCAGACTTAACCAATCAAACTCTATCCATATCCCTAACCCGAATCCTGGGGGTATTTCTAATCCAGCACTTGGGCATTGGCGGAGGTGCTCAGTTGACATGTGTTGGCTCTGGCATTCAACCCTAACCATAAAGTTAACCTAGTATGTTCAGTGTGAAATGCCGGAGCCGTGGTTAGTTTGGCTACCGCGAAGAGTTGGTCTCTTGCTGTGGGGTTTTCTGTGGGATTTGCTGCCTGAGCAGGTAGAACCTCTACCCTAATACAAACCCCAACCCAAACGTGTTGAAAGAGCCGTCTGTTAATTTTATCCAAATTTTGCATTCCGAGAAGCTCTGTACTTCGCATCAGAAATGCCACTGCAGTGATTAGTTTGGCAACCGCCAAGACAGTCTCTGTTGCTATGGTATTATTTGTGGGATTAATTCTTAGCAGGAGCCAAGCTAACCACGGCAATGGTATTTCTGGTGGAAGATACGGAGTGTTTCGGAGCTTGTGGTTCGGATATAATTGGCGGTTGGCTCTTTCTACATGTTTTTGTAAGGGTTGGGATAGGTTTAGTATAAGGGTTTTATCTGCTTAGGCAGACAGTCTCTGTTGCTGTTGTATTTCTGCGGGATTGTCCGCCTGAACAGATAAAACCCTTACCATAAGTGAAACATGTAGAAATCGCGTCCATTAATGTTAACCAAAACTTTCACTCCGAGAAGCTTGGTACTTTCCATCAGGAATGCCATTGCCGTAGTTAGCTTGGCTACTACAAAGAGTTTTTCTCTGTTGCTGTGGTATGTTCTGTGCAATTGACTGCCTGAGCTGATAAAACCCTTACAATTAAGCGAAATATGTAGACGGAGTCGTCCATTAATTTCATCCAAAACTATTACTCCATGGCTACTGCGAAGAGTTTGACTTTGTTGCTCTGGTATTCTCTGTGTGATTGTTTGGCTGATAAAACCCTTACAACTAAGCGAAAAATGTAGAAAGAGCCGTCCATTAATTTTATCTAAAACGTATACTCTGAGAGGTTTGGTACTTTCCATCAGAAATGCCATTGCCGTGGTTAGCTTGGCTACCACGAAGAGTTGGTCTCTGTTGCTGTTGTAATATCTGCGGGATTGTCCGCCTGAACAGATAAAATCCTTACTATAAATGAAACATTTAGAAAGAGCCGTCCATTAATGTTATCCAAAACTTTCACTCCGAGAAGCTTGGTAATTTCCATCAGTAATGCCATTTGCTGTAGTTAGCTTGGCTACTACGAAGAGTTAGTCTCTGTTGCTGTGGTATTCTCTGTGCGATTGTTTGCCTGAGCTGATAAAACCCTTACGCTAAGTGAAACATGTAGAAACAGCCTCCGTGACATTTTTTTTCCGAAACTGTCACTCAAAAAGTCGGTACTTGAGAAGAGCAGTGCCATTGCTGTATTTAGCTTGGTTACGATGAAGTTAGTCTCTGTTGCTGTGGGATTGTCTGCCTGAGCGGGTAAAACACTTATGCTAACTAAAACGAAACGTTGTAGAAAGAGCTTACGTCAGTAAGATCCAAAACTGTCACTCCGAGAAGCTGGGTACTTTCCATCAGAAATGCCATTGCCGTGGCGAGCTTTGCTACTACGAAGGGTTAGTCTCTGTTGCTGTGAGTTTTCCTGAGCTGATAAAACCCTCAACCAAAACATGAAGAAAGTCAGTTAGTTTGATCTAAAATTTCGAGTACGAATAAGTCGGTACTTAATTTCTGAATTTTCCTTGCTGTGTTTAGCTTGGCTACCGTGAAGTGTTAGTCTCTGTTGCTGTGCTATTTTGTGTGGGATTGTCTGCCTGAGCAGGTAAAGCACTTACACTAAACCAACTGAAACATGTAGAAAGAGCCATCCGTTTATTTTAACCAAAGCTATCGCTGTGAGAAGCTTGCTACTCTCCATCAGAAACGCCATTGGCTACCACCAAGACTGTCTGTTGCTGTGGTATTTTTTGGGGTTATCTGGCTGAGCAGATAAAACCCTTACTCTTACGTGAAACATGTAGAAAGAGTCGTCTGTTAATTTCATCCGGAACTATCACTCCGAGAAGCTCGGTACTTTCCATCAGACATGACTTTGCTGTGGTTTGGCTACTATGAAGAGTTTGTCTCTGTTGGTGTGGTATTTTCTTTGGGATTGTGTGGCTGAGCAGATAAAACCCTTAACCTAACCCAAATCCTACCTCAAGCGAAATATGTAGAAAGCACTGTCCGTTAATTTTATGCAAAGCTTTTACTCTGAGAAGCTCTCTACTTTCCATCAGAAATACCATTGCTGTGGTTGGCTTGGCTACTGCGACGAGTTGGTCTCTATTGCTGTGGTATTGTCTGCCAGAGCAGATAAAACTCTTACCCCAACGGTAACCGAAAGATATGGAGCCATCCATTGAGTTTATCAAAATCTAATACTAAGTTCGGGGATAATTTCTTTAGTTTTTATCTTGAGAAATGTTTTTCTAAAGTGCGAGTCCCGCCACCCACCATGATGAGCTGGGGTGCTTCTTCCTGAGCGCTAAGCGGGTACAGAGAAGTTGTTTAATCACAAGCTCTGTGCTTTAGATGACGTTCAATGTTCCTTTTATGGGAGCATCAAGAGAAGGGGCATGTTCTGAGTGGTAAAAAGGAAAAAAAGTGCAGAAATTCATCAATTTGATCTAACCCTAAACCTTACTCTTAACTCTTAAAACATTAAATTGTAATTGCAGAAAAGTTCAATTTGAAAAAAAAACAAAACAAACAAACGACAAACACTTGTATTGTTCCAAACCCCACCAACAACCTTTCAAGTTTAAAACGGGATAAAGTAATCAAGATATAAGACTGGGAGATCAGTTGTAATGAATAAACACCCAAATTGCCCCCAGACTTAACCAATCAAACTCTATCCATATCCCTAACCCGAATCCTGGGGGTATTTCTAATCCAGCACTTGGGCATTGGCGGAGGTGCTCAGTTGACATGTGTTGGCTCTGGCATTCAATCCTAACCATAAAGTTAACCTAGTATGTTCAGTGTGAAATGCCGGAGCCGTGGTTAGCTTGGCTACCGCGAAGAGTTGGTCTCTTGCTGTGGGGTTTTCTGTGGGATTTGCTGCCTGAGCAGGTAGAACCTCTACCCTAATACAAACCCCAACCCAAACGTGTTGAAAGAGCCGTCTGTTAATTGTATCCAAATTTTGCATACCGAGAAGCTCTGTACTTCGCATCAGAAATGCCACTGCAGTGATTAGTTTGGCAACCGCCAAGACGGTCTCTGTTGCTATGGTATTATTTGTGGGATTAATTCTTAGCAGGAGCCAAGCTAACCACGGCAATGGTATTTCTGGTGGAAGATACGGAGTGTTTCGGAGCTTGTGGTTCGGATATAATTGGCGGCTGGCTCTTTCTACATGTTTTTGTAAGGGTTGGGATAGGTTTAGTATAAGGGTTTTATCTGCTTAGGCAGACACTCTGTTGCTGTTGTATTTCTGCGGGATTGTCCGCCTGAACAGATAAAACCCTTACCATAAGTGAAACATGTAGAAAGACGCGTCCATTAATGTTAACCAAAACTTTCACTCCGAGAAGCTTGGTACTTTCCATCAGGAATGCCATTGCCGTAGTTAGCTTGGCTACTACAAAGAGTTTTTCTCTGTTGCTGTGGTATGTTCTGTGCAATTGACTGCCTGAGCTGATAAAACCCTTACAATTAAGCGAAATATGTAGACGGAGTCGTCCATTAATTTCATCCAAAACTATTACTCCATGGCTACTGCGAAGAGTTTGACTTTGTTGCTCTGGTATTCTCTGTGTGATTGTTTGGCTGATAAAACCCTTACAACTAAGCGAAAAATGTAGAAAGAGCCGTCCATTAATTTTATCTAAAACGTATACTCTGAGAGGTTTGGTACTTTCCATCAGAAATGCCATTGCCGTGGTTAGCTTGGCTACCACGAAGAGTTGGTCTCTGTTGCTATTGTAATATCTGCGGGATTGTCCGCCTGAACAGATAAAATCCTTACTATAAATGAAACATTTAGAAAGAGCCGTCCATTAATGTTATCCAAAACTTTCACTCCGAGAAGCTTGGTAATTTCCATCAGTAATGCCATTTGCTGTAGTTAGCTTGGCTACTACGAAGAGTTAGTCTCTGTTGCTGTGGTATTCTCTGTGCGATTGTCTGCCTGAGTTGATAAAACCCTTACGCTAAGTGAAACATGTAGAAACAGCCTCCGTGACATTTTTTTCCGAAACTGTCAATCAGAAAGTCGGTACTTGAGAAGAGCAGTGCCATTGCTGTATTTAGCTTGGTTACGATGAAGTTAGTCTCTGTTGCTGTGGGATTGTCTGCCTGAGCAGGTAAAACACTTATGCTAACTAAAACGAAACGTTGTAGAAAGAGCTTGCGTCAGTAAGATCCAAAACTGTCACTCCGAGAAGCTGGGTACTTTCCATCAGAAATGCCATTGCCGTGGCGAGCTTTGCTACTGCGAAGGGTTAGTCTCTGTTGCTGTGAGATAGTTTTCATGAGCTGATAAAACCCTCAACCAAAACATGAAGAATGTCAGTTAGTTTGATCTAAAATTTCGAGTACGAATAAGTCGGTACTTAATTTCTGAATTTTCCTTGCTGTGTTTAGCTTGGCTACCGTGAAGTGTTAGTCTCTGTTGCTTTGATATTCTGTGTGGGATTGTCTGCCTGAGCAGGTAAAACAATTACCCTAAACCAACCGAAACGTAGAAAGAGCCATCCGTTTATTTTACCCAAAACTATCGCTGCGAGAAGCTTGCTACTCTCCATCAGAAATGCCATTGCCATGGTTGGCTTGGCTACCACCAAGACTGTCTGTTGCTGTGGTATTTCTTTGGGATTATCTCGCTGAGCAGATAAAATCCTTACTCTTACGTGAAACATGTAGAAAGAGTCGTCTGTTAATTTCATCCGGAACTATCACTCCGAGAAGCTCGGTACTTTCCATCAGAAATGACTTTGCTGTGGTTAGTTAGGCTACTCTGAAGAGTTAGTCTCTGTTGGTGTGGTATTTTCTTTGGGTTTTTGTGGCTGAGCAGATAAAACCCTTAACCTAACCCAAATCCTACCTCAAGCAAACATGTAGAAAGCGCTGTCCGTTAATTTTATGCGAAACTTTTACTCTGAGAAGCTCTCTACTTTCCATCAGAAATACCATTGTCGTGGTTAGCTTGGCTACTGCGACGAGTTGGTCTCTATTGCTGTGGTATTGTCTGTAGGATTGTCTGCCAGAGCATATAAAACTCTTACCCCAACCGTAACCGAAAGGTATAGAGCCATCCATTGAGTTTATCAAAACCCAACAGTAATTTCGGGGATAATTTCTTTAGTTTTTATCTTGAGAAATGTTTTTCTAAAGTGCGAGTCTCGCCACTCACCATGATGAGCCTGGGGTTCTTCTCCCTGACCGCGAAGCAGGTACAGAGCAGTGGTTTAATCACTCACTCTGGGCTTTTGGTGACCGTTCAGTGTTGCTTTTAAGGAGTTATCAAGAGGAAGGAGCCTGTTCGGTGTGGTAAAAAGGAGGGGCAAAATGTAGAAATTCATCAATTTTATCTAAACCTACCCCTAAAACTTAGTCCTAACCCTAAAAACATGACAATTGTAGAAGTGCAATTCAATAAAAGAAATCCACTTGTATTGCTGCAAACCCCACCAACAACTTTTCAAGTTTAAAACGGGATAAACTAATCAAGAGGGAAGACAATGGGGGATCAAGTGTAAAGAATAAACGACCTCCAAATAGATCCTATACTCAATCGATCAAACTCTCTCCAAATTCGTAACCCTAAACCTGGGGGTATCTGTAAGCCAGTATTTGGGCATTGTTGAGGCGCCTGGTTGACATGTGTTGGCTCTGGCATTCAATTCTCTAACCCTTACCTTTCACTCGGAGAAGCCTAGTATTTCCCATCAAAAATGCCATTGCCATGGTTGGCGTGGCTAACATGAAGAGTTAATCTCTGTTGCTGTGGGATTTTCTGCCTGAGCAGGTAAAACCTTTACCTTAACACAAACCCTACCCTTACGTGTTGAAAGAGCCGTATGTTGATTTTTATCCAAACCTTTCACACCGAGAAGCTCTGTACTTTCCATCAGAAATGCCATTGCAATGGTTAGCTTGGCACCGCCAAGACAGTCTCTGTTGCTATGGTATTCTTTGTGGGATTAATTCTTAGCAGAAGTCAAGCTAACCACGGCAATGGTATTTGATGGAAAATAATGTCACGGAGCTTAAGGTTTGGATATAATTAATGGATGGCTCTTTCTACATCTTTCTGTAAGGGTTGGGATAGGTTTAGTGTAAGAGTTTTATCTGCTCAGGCAGACAGTGTCTGCTGCTGTGGTATTCTCTGTGGAACTACTTTTGAGTAGGAAAAACCCTCATTGTAACCCTACGCCAACCCTGGCCAAAAGATGTAGAAAGAGACCTCCATTAATTTTATCCAAAACTTTCATTTCGAGAAGCTCGGTACTTTCCATCAGAAATGCAATTTCCATCAAATTATGCAAACCTAATCCTAACCAAAAGATTCAGAAGACTACACTTTCAGCGGTCATTTCTGTCGTTCTTGGCTTGAAAAATGTTTCTAAGTGTGAGTCCGCCACCCACGATGATGCGCTGCGGTGCTTCTTCCTGAGCATGAAGCAGGTACAGCGAAGTGATTTGATTACAAGCTCTGTGCTTTTGAGGCAGAGTGTGCTCTGAGTGGTAAAAGAAAAAAATTGAGAAAGCCATCAATTACTTTTATTTTAAACCTAACTCTAAAAACATTAACCTGCAATAGCAGTGAATTTCAATTAAAAAAAAAATCACTTATGCTCCAAACCCCATCAAGAACTTTTCAAGTTTAAATCAGGATAAACGGTGGATAATCTCAAGCTGTGTGCTTTTGAGGCAAGATGCATCCTCTGATTGGTAAAATGGAGAAATCTATCTATTTTATTGAAACATAACTCTAATAACAAACTGCCATAGCAGAGAACTTCAATTTTAAAAAAAAAAGGTTTATAATGCTCCAAACCTCACCAGCAATTTTTCAAGTTTAACACGGGATAAACTAATCAAAATACAGGACAGTGGCAGATCAGTTGTAAAGAAGAAAAAAATATCCAAATTGAACCCATCAATCTCTCCATAACTCTCATATTGGGGTATCGCTGAGCCAGTGCTTGGGCACTGTCCGCCTGAGCAGAAACACTTGACACTAAACTCAAACACTATGTCAACCGAAACATGTAGCAAGGACCATCCGTTGATTTATTTCCAAAACTTTTACTACGAGAAGCTTGGTTCTTTCCTTCAGGAATGCAATTGGCGTGGTTAGCTTGGCTACTGCGACGAGTTGGTCTCTATTGCTGTGGTATTCTCTGTGCGATTGTCTGCCTGAGCTGATAAAACTCTTACCATAAGTGAAACATGTAGAAAGAGCCTTCCATTAATTTTATCCAAAACTTTCACTCCGAGAAGCTTGGTACTTTCCATCAGAAATGCCATTGCTGTGGTTAGTTTGGCTACTGCGAAGATTTGGTCTCTGTTGCTGTGGTATTCTCTGTGCGATTGTCTGCCTGAGCTGATAAAACCCTTAAACTAAGCGAAACATGGAAGGAGCCGTCCGTTAATTTTATCCAAGACTTTCACTCCGAGAAGCTTGGTACTTTCCATCAGAAATCCGATTGCCGTGGTTAGCCTGGCTACTGCGAAGAGTTAGTCTCTGTTGCTCTGAGATTGTTTGCCTGAGTAGATAAAACCCTTAACCAATCCCAAACCCTACGTCAACCAAAACATGAAGAAAGTCATCAGTTAATTTGATCCAAAATTGACTACGAGAATTCGGTACTTTATTTCAAAATTGTCATTTCTGTGTTTAGCTTGGCTACCGCGAAGTGGTAGTCTCTGTCGCTGTGGGATTGTCTGCCTGAGCAGGTAAAACACTGACCCTAACCCAACCCAAACATGTATGTAGAAAGAACCATCCGTTTATTTTACCCAAAACTATCGCAGCGACAAGCTCACTGCTCTCCGTCAGAAATGCCATTGCCGTGGTTGGCTTGGCTACCACGAACACTGTCTGGTACTGTGGTACTTCTATGGGATTATCCGGCTGAGCAGATAAAACCCTTTCTCTTAAGTGAAACATGTAGAAAGAGTCATCTGTTAATTTCATCCGGAACTATCACTCCGAGAAGCTCGGTACTTTACATCAGAAATGACATTGTTGTGGTTAGTTTGGCTACTATGAAGAGTTAGACTCTGTTGCTGTGGTGTTCTCTGTTTGATTGTCTACCTGAGCTGATAAAACACTTACCCTAAGCGAAACATGTAGAAGGAGCCGTCCATTAATTTTATTACAAGATTTTATTCTGAGCAGCTTGGTACATTCCATCTGAAATACCATTACCGTGGTTAGCTTGTCTATCGAAGTTATTCTCTGTTGCAGTGGTATTCTCTGTAAGATTTTCTGCTTTAGCAGGTGAAACCCTAACCCTATCCCAACCGAAACATCTAGAAAGAGCAATCCATTAATTTTATCTGAAACTATCACTCCATGTTCAGAAATGTTACTGCGAAGAGGTAGTCGCTGTTGATGTGGTATTGTCTGTTGTATTGTTTGCCTGAGCAGACAATACTCTTAGCCTAACTCATCCCTAAACGAAAGATGTAGAAAGGGCAATCTGTTAATTTTATCCAAACCTTTCAGTTGGAAAATCTCAGTATTTCCATCAGAAATGACTGTCATGGATAGCTTGGCTACTGCTAAGAGTTATTCTCTGTTGTCGTATTTTTTTGTGGGATTGTCTGACTGAGCAGATAAGCCCTAACCCAAACCTTATCTCAAGTGAAACATGTAGAAAGCTCTCTTTGTTCATTTTATGCAAATCTTTTACTCTGAAAAGCTCAGTACTTTCCATCAGAAATGCCATTGCCATGGTTAGCTTGGCTACTGCGACGAGTTGGTGTCTTCCTGTGGTATTCTCTGTAGGATTGTGTGCCAGAGCAGATGAAACCCTTACCCTAACCCAAAGATATAGAGCCATGCGTTACGTTTAGCCAAACCTAATCCTATTTTCAGGGATAGGTTCTTTAGTTTTATCGTGAGAAATGTTTTTCTAAAGTGAGTCCTGCCACCCACGACGATGAGCTGGGGTACTTCTTCCTGAGCGCTAAGCGGGTACAGAGACGTGGTTTAGTCACAAGCTCTATGCTTTAGATGATGTTCAATGTTCCTTTCATGGGAGCATCAAGAGAAGGGGCATGTTCTGAATGGTAAAACGGAAAAAAGTGCAGAAAATCATCAATTTGATCTAAACCTTAGTCTTAACTCTTAAAACATTAAATTGCAATTGCAGAAAAGTTCAATTAAAAAAAAAAACAAACAAAAAACACTTGCATTGTTTCAAACCCCACCAACAACTTTTCAAGTTTAAAACGGGATAAAGTAATCAAGATATAAGACAAAGGGAGATCAGTTATAACGAATAAACACCCAATTTGCTCCTAGACTTAACCAATCTATCCATATCCCTAATCCTGGGTGTATTTCTAATCCAGCACTTGGGCATTGGCAGAGGTGCTCAGTTGACATGTGTTGGCTCTGGCATTCAATCCTAACCATAAAGTTAACCTAGTATTTTCAATCTGAAATGCTGTTGCTGTGGTTAGCTTGGCTACTGCCAAGAGTTGGTCTCTGTTGCTGAGGGGTTTTCTGTGGGATTTGCTGCCTGAGCAGATAAAACCTTTACCCTAATACAAACCCAACTCAAACGTGTTGAAAGAGCCGTCTGTTAGTTTTATCCAAATCTTGCATACCGAGAAGCTCTGTACTTTCCATCAGAAATGCTATTGTTGGCTTGGCAACCTCCAAGACAGTCTCTGTTGCTATGGTATTATTTGTGGGATTAATTCTTAGCAGGAGCCAAGCTAACCACGGCAATGGTATTTCTGGTGGAATATTCTGAGTGTTTCGGAGCGTTTGGTTCAGATATAATTAGCGGCTGGCTCTTTCTACATGTTTTTGTAAGGGTTGGGATAGGTTTAGTATAAGGGTTTTATCTGCTTAGGCAGACAGTCTCTATTGCTGTTGTATTTCTGCGGGATTGTCTGCCTGAACAGATAAAACCCTTACCATAAGTGAAACATTTAGAAAGAGCCGTCCATTAATGTTATCCAAAACTGTCACTCCGAGAAGCTTGGTACTTTCCATCAGGAATGCCATTGCCGTAGTTAGCTTGGGTACGACAAAGAGTTAGTCTCTGTTGCTGTGGTGTTCTCTGTGTGATTGACTGCCTGAGCTGATAAAACCCTTATACTAACTGAAATATGTTGAGAGAGCCGTTCAGTAATTTTATTCAAAATTTTTACTACGAGTACCTCTAATTTCCATCATAAATGCCATTGCTGTGGTTAGCTTGGCTACAATGAAGAGTTAGTCTCTGTTGCTATGGTATTCTCTGTGCGATTATCTGCTTAAACAGGTAACACACTTGCCCTAACCCAACCAAAACATCTAAGAGCCATCCGTTAATTTTGTCCAAAACTCTCACTCCAAGATGCTCGGTTTTTCCTTCAAAAATGCCATTGCCATGGTTACCTTGGCTACCACGAAGAGTTAAGTCTCTGTCGCTGTTCTATTTCTGAGGGATTGTCCGCCTAAACAGATAAACCCATTACTCTAAGCGAAACATATAGAAAGCACTCCGTTTATTTCATCCAAAATTTTCAGTCGAAGGTCGGTTCTTTCCTTAAGAAATGCCATTGCGGTGGTTAGCTTCGCTACTGCAAAGAGTTGGTCTCTGTTGCTGTGGTATTCTCTGTGCGATTGTCTGCCTGAGCAGATAATGCCCTTACAACTAAGCGAAATATATAGAAAAAGCCGTCCAGTAATTTTATCCAAAACTTTTACTACGAGTAGCTTGGTACTTTCCATCAGAAATTCCATTTTCGTAGTTAGCTTGGCTACAATGAAGAGTTAGTCTCTGTTGCTGTTGTATTTCTGCGATTGTCTGCTTACACAGGTAACATACTTGACCTAACCCAACCAAAACATGTAGGAAGAGCCGTCCGTTAATTTTATGCAAAACATTCAGCCCAAGAAGCTCGGTTCTTTGCTTCAGAAATTCCATTGCCGTGGTTAGCTTGGCTACCACGAAGAGTTGGTCTCTGTTGCTGTTGTATTTCTGAGGGATTGTCCGCCTAAATGGATAAAACGCTTACACTAAGCGAAATATGTAAAAACGCCGGGCATTAATTTTACCCAAATCTTTCCCTCCAAAAAGCTTGGTACTTTCCATCAGAAATGCCATTGCTGTGGTTAGCTTGGCTACCACGAAGAGAGTTAGTCTCTGTTGTTGTTGTTGTATTTCTGTGGGTTTGTCCGCCTGAACAGATAAAACCCTTACCGTAAGTGAAACATGTAGAAAGAGCCGTCCATTAATGTTATACAAAACTTTCACTCCGAGAAGCTTGGTACTTTCCATCAGGAATGCCATTGCTGTAGTTAGCTTGGCTACTACGAAGAGTTAGTCTCTGTTGCTGTGGTGTTCTCTGTGCGATTGTCTGCCTGAGCTGATAAAAACCCTTATACTATGCGACACATGTAGAAAGAGCTGTCCAGTAATTTTATCCAAAGCTTTCACTCCGAGAATCTTGGTACTTTTCTTCAGTAATGCCATTGTCCTGGATTGCTTGGCTACCACAAAGAGTTAGTCTCTGTTGCTGTTGTATTTCTGCGCGATTGTCCGACTGAACAGATAAAACCCTTACCATAAGTGAAACATGAAGAAAGAGCCGTCCAATAATGTTATCCAAAACTTTCACTTCGAGAAGCTTGGTACTTCCCATCAGGAATGCCATTTCCGTAGTAAGCCTGGCTACTACGAAGATTTAGTCTCTGTTGCTGTGGTGTTCTCTGTGCGATTGACTGCCTGAGCTGATAAAACACGAATGCTAAGCGAAACATGTACAAAGAGCTGTCCATTGACGTTATCCAAAACTTTCACTCCGAGAAGCTTGGTACTTTCCATCCGAAATGCCATTCCTATGGTTAGCTTGGCTACTGCGAAGAGTTGGTGTCTGTTGCTATGGTATTCTCTGTGCGATTGACTGCCTGAGCTGATGAAACCCTTACGCTAAGCGAAACATGTAGAAAGAGGCGTTCATTAATTTTATCCAAAACTTAGACTCTGAGAAGCTTGGTACTTTCCATCAGTAATGCCATTGCTGTGTTGAGCTTGGCAACTACGAAGAGTTAGTCTCTGTTGCTGTGGTGTTCTCTGTGTAATTGTCTGCCTAAGCTGATATAACCCTTACACTAAGCGAAATATGTGGAAAGAACTGTCCAGTAATTTTATCCAAAACTTTCACTCCGAGAATCTTGGTACCTTCCCTCAGTAATGACATTGCCTTGGTTTGCTTCGCTACCATGAAGAGTTAGTCTCTGTTTCTATTGTGTTTCTGCGGGATTGTCCGACTGAATAGATAAAACCCTTACTATAAGTGAAATATGTAGAATAGCCTTTCATTAATTGTATCCAAAACTTTCACTGCAAGAAACTTGGTACGTTCCATCAGGAATGCCATTGCCGTAGTTAGCTTGGCTACTACGAAGAGTTAGTCTCTGTTGCTGTGGTGTTCTCTGTGTGATTGACTGCCTGAGCTGATAAAACGCTAAGCGAAACATGTAGAAAGAGCCATCCGTTTATTTTACCCAAAACTATTGCTGCGAGAAGCTTGCTACTCTCCATCAGAAATGCCATTGCCATGGTTGACTTGGCTACCAGCAAGACTGTCTGTTGCTGTGGTATTTCTTTGGGATTATCTGGCTGAGCAGATAAAACCCTTACTCTTACGTGAAACATGTAGAAAGAGTCGTCTGTTAATTTCATCCGGAACTATCACTCCGAGAAGCTCGGTACTTTCCATCAGACATGACTTTGCTGTGGTTAGTTTGGCTACTATGAAGAGTTTGTCTCTGTTGGTGTGGTATTTTCTTTGGGATTGTGTGGCTGAGCAGATAAAACCCTTAACCTAACCCAAATCCTACCTCAAGCGAAACATGTAGAAAGCACTGTCCGTTAATTTTATGCAAAGCTTTTACTCTGAGAAGCTCTCTACTTTCCATCAGAAATACCATTGCTGTGGTTGGCTTGGCTACTGCGACGAGTTGGTCTCTATTGCTGTGGTATTGTCTGCCAGAGCAGATAAAACTCTTACCCCAACCGTAACCGAAAGATATGGAGCCATCCATTGAGTTTATCAAAATCTAATACTAAGTTCGGGGATAATTTCTTTAGTTTTCATCTTGAGAAATGTTTTTCTAAAGTGCGAGTCCCGCCACCCACCATGATGAGCTGGGGTGCTTCTTCCTGAGCGCTAAGCGGGTACAGAGAAGTTGTTTAATCACAAGCTCTGTGCTTTAGATGACGTTCAATGTTCCTTTTATGGGAGCATCAAGAGAAGGGGCATGTTCTGAGTGGTAAAAAGGAAAAAAAGTGCAGAAATTCATCAATTTGATCTAACCCTAAACCTTACTCTTAACTCTTAAAACATTAAATTGTAATTGCAGAAAAGTTCAATTTGAAAAAAAAACAAAACAAACAAACGACAAACACTTGTATTGTTCCAAACCCCACCAACAACCTTTCAAGTTTAAAACGGGATAAAGTAATCAAGATATAAGACTGGGAGATCAGTTGTAATGAATAAACACCCAAATTGCCCCCAGACTTAACCAATCAAACTCTATCCATATCCCTAACCCGAATCCTGGGGGTATTTCTAATCCAGCACTTGGGCATTGGCGGAGGTGCTCAGTTGACATGTGTTGGCTCTGGCATTCAACCCTAACCATAAAGTTAACCTAGTATGTTCAGTGTGAAATGCCGGAGCCGTGGTTAGTTTGGCTACCGCGAAGAGTTGGTCTCTTGCTGTGGGGTTTTCTGTGGGATTTGCTGCCTGAGCAGGTAGAACCTCTACCCTAATACAAACCCCAACCCAAACGTGTTGAAAGAGCCGTCTGTTAATTTTATCCAAATTTTGCATTCCGAGAAGCTCTGTACTTCGCATCAGAAATGCCACTGCAGTGATTAGTTTGGCAACCGCCAAGACAGTCTCTGTTGCTATGGTATTATTTGTGGGATTAATTCTTAGCAGGAGCCAAGCTAACCACGGCAATGGTATTTCTGGTGGAAGATACGGAGTGTTTCGGAGCTTGTGGTTCGGATATAATTGGCGGCTGGCTCTTTCTACATGTTTTTGTAAGGGTTGGGATAGGTTTAGTATAAGGGTTTTATCTGCTTAGGCAGACAGTCTCTGTTGCTGTTGTATTTCTGCGGGATTGTCCGCCTGAACAGATAAAACCCTTACCATAAGTGAAACATGTAGAAATCGCGTCCATTAATGTTAACCAAAACTTTCACTCCGAGAAGCTTGGTACTTTCCATCAGGAATGCCATTGCCGTAGTTAGCTTGGCTACTACAAAGAGTTTTTCTCTGTTGCTGTGGTATGTTCTGTGCAATTGACTGCCTGAGCTGATAAAACCCTTACAATTAAGCGAAATATGTAGACGGAGTCGTCCATTAATTTCATCCAAAACTATTACTCCATGGCTACTGCGAAGAGTTTGACTTTGTTGCTCTGGTATTCTCTGTGTGATTGTTTGGCTGATAAAACCCTTACAACTAAGCGAAAAATGTAGAAAGAGCCGTCCATTAATTTTATCTAAAACGTATACTCTGAGAGGTTTGGTACTTTCCATCAGAAATGCCATTGCCGTGGTTAGCTTGGCTACCACGAAGAGTTGGTCTCTGTTGCTGTTGTAATATCTGCGGGATTGTCCGCCTGAACAGATAAAATCCTTACTATAAATGAAACATTTAGAAAGAGCCGTCCATTAATGTTATCCAAAACTTTCACTCCGAGAAGCTTGGTAATTTCCATCAGTAATGCCATTTGCTGTAGTTAGCTTGGCTACTACGAAGAGTTAGTCTCTGTTGCTGTGGTATTCTCTGTGCGATTGTTTGCCTGAGCTGATAAAACCCTTACGCTAAGTGAAACATGTAGAAACAGCCTCCGTGACATTTTTTTTCCGAAACTGTCACTCAAAAAGTCGGTACTTGAGAAGAGCAGTGCCATTGCTGTATTTAGCTTGGTTACGATGAAGTTAGTCTCTGTTGCTGTGGGATTGTCTGCCTGAGCGGGTAAAACACTTATGCTAACTAAAACGAAACGTTGTAGAAAGAGCTTACGTCAGTAAGATCCAAAACTGTCACTCCGAGAAGCTGGGTACTTTCCATCAGAAATGCCATTGCCGTGGCGAGCTTTGCTACTACGAAGGGTTAGTCTCTGTTGCTGTGAGTTTTCCTGAGCTGATAAAACCCTCAACCAAAACATGAAGAAAGTCAGTTAGTTTGATCTAAAATTTCGAGTACGAATAAGTCGGTACTTAATTTCTGAATTTTCCTTGCTGTGTTTAGCTTGGCTACCGTGAAGTGTTAGTCTCTGTTTCTGTGCTATTTTGTGTGGGATTGTCTGCCTGAGCAGGTAAAGCACTTACACTAAACCAACTGAAACATGTAGAAAGAGCCATCCGTTTATTTTAACCAAAGCTATCGCTGTGAGAAGCTTGCTACTCTCCATCAGAAACGCCATTGGCTACCACCAAGACTGTCTGTTGCTGTGGTATTTTTTGGGGTTATCTGGCTGAGCAGATAAAACCCTTACTCTTACGTGAAACATGTAGAAAGAGTCGTCTGTTAATTTCATCCGGAACTATCACTCCGAGAAGCTCGGTACTTTCCATCAGACATGACTTTGCTGTGGTTTGGCTACTATGAAGAGTTTGTCTCTGTTGGTGTGGTATTTTCTTTGGGATTGTGTGGCTGAGCAGATAAAACCCTTAACCTAACCCAAATCCTACCTCAAGCGAAATATGTAGAAAGCACTGTCCGTTAATTTTATGCAAAGCTTTTACTCTGAGAAGCTCTCTACTTTCCATCAGAAATACCATTGCTGTGGTTGGCTTGGCTACTGCGACGAGTTGGTCTCTATTGCTGTGGTATTGTCTGCCAGAGCAGATAAAACTCTTACCCCAACGGTAACCGAAAGATATGGAGCCATCCATTGAGTTTATCAAAATCTAATACTAAGTTCGGGGATAATTTCTTTAGTTTTTATCTTGAGAAATGTTTTTCTAAAGTGCGAGTCCCGCCACCCACCATGATGAGCTGGGGTGCTTCTTCCTGAGCGCTAAGCGGGTACAGAGAAGTTGTTTAATCACAAGCTCTGTGCTTTAGATGACGTTCAATGTTCCTTTTATGGGAGCATCAAGAGAAGGGGCATGTTCTGAGTGGTAAAAAGGAAAAAAAGTGCAGAAATTCATCAATTTGATCTAACCCTAAACCTTACTCTTAACTCTTAAAACATTAAATTGTAATTGCAGAAAAGTTCAATTTGAAAAAAAAACAAAACAAACAAACGACAAACACTTGTATTGTTCCAAACCCCACCAACAACCTTTCAAGTTTAAAACGGGATAAAGTAATCAAGATATAAGACTGGGAGATCAGTTGTAATGAATAAACACCCAAATTGCCCCCAGACTTAACCAATCAAACTCTATCCATATCCCTAACCCGAATCCTGGGGGTATTTCTAATCCAGCACTTGGGCATTGGCGGAGGTGCTCAGTTGACATGTGTTGGCTCTGGCATTCAATCCTAACCATAAAGTTAACCTAGTATGTTCAGTGTGAAATGCCGGAGCCGTGGTTAGCTTGGCTACCGCGAAGAGTTGGTCTCTTGCTGTGGGGTTTTCTGTGGGATTTGCTGCCTGAGCAGGTAGAACCTCTACCCTAATACAAACCCCAACCCAAACGTGTTGAAAGAGCCGTCTGTTAATTGTATCCAAATTTTGCATACCGAGAAGCTCTGTACTTCGCATCAGAAATGCCACTGCAGTGATTAGTTTGGCAACCGCCAAGACGGTCTCTGTTGCTATGGTATTATTTGTGGGATTAATTCTTAGCAGGAGCCAAGCTAACCACGGCAATGGTATTTCTGGTGGAAGATACGGAGTGTTTCGGAGCTTGTGGTTCGGATATAATTGGCGGCTGGCTCTTTCTACATGTTTTTGTAAGGGTTGGGATAGGTTTAGTATAAGGGTTTTATCTGCTTAGGCAGACACTCTGTTGCTGTTGTATTTCTGCGGGATTGTCCGCCTGAACAGATAAAACCCTTACCATAAGTGAAACATGTAGAAAGACGCGTCCATTAATGTTAACCAAAACTTTCACTCCGAGAAGCTTGGTACTTTCCATCAGGAATGCCATTGCCGTAGTTAGCTTGGCTACTACAAAGAGTTTTTCTCTGTTGCTGTGGTATGTTCTGTGCAATTGACTGCCTGAGCTGATAAAACCCTTACAATTAAGCGAAATATGTAGACGGAGTCGTCCATTAATTTCATCCAAAACTATTACTCCATGGCTACTGCGAAGAGTTTGACTTTGTTGCTCTGGTATTCTCTGTGTGATTGTTTGGCTGATAAAACCCTTACAACTAAGCGAAAAATGTAGAAAGAGCCGTCCATTAATTTTATCTAAAACGTATACTCTGAGAGGTTTGGTACTTTCCATCAGAAATGCCATTGCCGTGGTTAGCTTGGCTACCACGAAGAGTTGGTCTCTGTTGCTATTGTAATATCTGCGGGATTGTCCGCCTGAACAGATAAAATCCTTACTATAAATGAAACATTTAGAAAGAGCCGTCCATTAATGTTATCCAAAACTTTCACTCCGAGAAGCTTGGTAATTTCCATCAGTAATGCCATTTGCTGTAGTTAGCTTGGCTACTACGAAGAGTTAGTCTCTGTTGCTGTGGTATTCTCTGTGCGATTGTCTGCCTGAGTTGATAAAACCCTTACGCTAAGTGAAACATGTAGAAACAGCCTCCGTGACATTTTTTTCCGAAACTGTCAATCAGAAAGTCGGTACTTGAGAAGAGCAGTGCCATTGCTGTATTTAGCTTGGTTACGATGAAGTTAGTCTCTGTTGCTGTGGGATTGTCTGCCTGAGCAGGTAAAACACTTATGCTAACTAAAACGAAACGTTGTAGAAAGAGCTTGCGTCAGTAAGATCCAAAACTGTCACTCCGAGAAGCTGGGTACTTTCCATCAGAAATGCCATTGCCGTGGCGAGCTTTGCTACTGCGAAGGGTTAGTCTCTGTTGCTGTGAGATAGTTTTCATGAGCTGATAAAACCCTCAACCAAAACATGAAGAAAGTCAGTTAGTTTGATCTAAAATTTCGAGTACGAATAAGTCGGTACTTAATTTCTGAATTTTCCTTGCTGTGTTTAGCTTGGCTACCGTGAAGTGTTAGTCTCTGTTGCTTTGATATTCTGTGTGGGATTGTCTGCCTGAGCAGGTAAAACAATTACCCTAAACCAACCGAAACGTAGAAAGAGCCATCCGTTTATTTTACCCAAAACTATCGCTGCGAGAAGCTTGCTACTCTCCATCAGAAATGCCATTGCCATGGTTGGCTTGGCTACCACCAAGACTGTCTGTTGCTGTGGTATTTCTTTGGGATTATCTCGCTGAGCAGATAAAATCCTTACTCTTACGTGAAACATGTAGAAAGAGTCGTCTGTTAATTTCATCCGGAACTATCACTCCGAGAAGCTCGGTACTTTCCATCAGAAATGACTTTGCTGTGGTTAGTTAGGCTACTCTGAAGAGTTAGTCTCTGTTGGTGTGGTATTTTCTTTGGGTTTTTGTGGCTGAGCAGATAAAACCCTTAACCTAACCCAAATCCTACCTCAAGCAAACATGTAGAAAGCGCTGTCCGTTAATTTTATGCGAAACTTTTACTCTGAGAAGCTCTCTACTTTCCATCAGAAATACCATTGTCGTGGTTAGCTTGGCTACTGCGACGAGTTGGTCTCTATTGCTGTGGTATTGTCTGTAGGATTGTCTGCCAGAGCATATAAAACTCTTACCCCAACCGTAACCGAAAGGTATAGAGCCATCCATTGAGTTTATCAAAACCCAACAGTAATTTCGGGGATAATTTCTTTAGTTTTTATCTTGAGAAATGTTTTTCTAAAGTGCGAGTCTCGCCACTCACCATGATGAGCCTGGGGTTCTTCTCCCTGACCGCGAAGCAGGTACAGAGCAGTGGTTTAATCACTCACTCTGGGCTTTTGGTGACCGTTCAGTGTTGCTTTTAAGGAGTTATCAAGAGGAAGGAGCCTGTTCGGTGTGGTAAAAAGGAGGGGCAAAATGTAGAAATTCATCAATTTTATCTAAACCTACCCCTAAAACTTAGTCCTAACCCTAAAAACATGACAATTGTAGAAGTGCAATTCAATAAAAGAAATCCACTTGTATTGCTGCAAACCCCACCAACAACTTTTCAAGTTTAAAACGGGATAAACTAATCAAGAGGGAAGACAATGGGGGATCAAGTGTAAAGAATAAACGACCTCCAAATAGATCCTATACTCAATCGATCAAACTCTCTCCAAATTCGTAACCCTAAACCTGGGGGTATCTGTAAGCCAGTATTTGGGCATTGTTGAGGCGCCTGGTTGACATGTGTTGGCTCTGGCATTCAATTCTCTAACCCTTACCTTTCACTCGGAGAAGCCTAGTATTTCCCATCAAAAATGCCATTGCCATGGTTGGCGTGGCTAACATGAAGAGTTAATCTCTGTTGCTGTGGGATTTTCTGCCTGAGCAGGTAAAACCTTTACCTTAACACAAACCCTACCCTTACGTGTTGAAAGAGCCGTATGTTGATTTTTATCCAAACCTTTCACACCGAGAAGCTCTGTACTTTCCATCAGAAATGCCATTGCAATGGTTAGCTTGGCACCGCCAAGACAGTCTCTGTTGCTATGGTATTCTTTGTGGGATTAATTCTTAGCAGAAGTCAAGCTAACCACGGCAATGGTATTTGATGGAAAATAATGTCACGGAGCTTAAGGTTTGGATATAATTAATGGATGGCTCTTTCTACATCTTTCTGTAAGGGTTGGGATAGGTTTAGTGTAAGAGTTTTATCTGCTCAGGCAGACAGTGTCTGCTGCTGTGGTATTCTCTGTGGAACTACTTTTGAGTAGGAAAAACCCTCATTGTAACCCTACGCCAACCCTGGCCAAAAGATGTAGAAAGAGACCTCCATTAATTTTATCCAAAACTTTCATTTCGAGAAGCTCGGTACTTTCCATCAGAAATGCAATTTCCATCAAATTATGCAAACCTAATCCTAACCAAAAGATTCAGAAGACTACACTTTCAGCGGTCATTTCTGTCGTTCTTGGCTTGAAAAATGTTTCTAAGTGTGAGTCCGCCACCCACGATGATGCGCTGCGGTGCTTCTTCCTGAGCATGAAGCAGGTACAGCGAAGTGATTTGATTACAAGCTCTGTGCTTTTGAGGCAGAGTGTGCTCTGAGTGGTAAAAGAAAAAAATTGAGAAAGCCATCAATTACTTTTATTTTAAACCTAACTCTAAAAACATTAACCTGCAATAGCAGTGAATTTCAATTAAAAAAAAAATCACTTATGCTCCAAACCCCATCAAGAACTTTTCAAGTTTAAATCAGGATAAACGGTGGATAATCTCAAGCTGTGTGCTTTTGAGGCAAGATGCATCCTCTGATTGGTAAAATGGAGAAATCTATCTATTTTATTGAAACATAACTCTAATAACAAACTGCCATAGCAGAGAACTTCAATTTTAAAAAAAAAAGGTTTATAATGCTCCAAACCTCACCAGCAATTTTTCAAGTTTAACACGGGATAAACTAATCAAAATACAGGACAGTGGCAGATCAGTTGTAAAGAAGAAAAAAATATCCAAATTGAACCCATCAATCTCTCCATAACTCTCATATTGGGGTATCGCTGAGCCAGTGCTTGGGCACTGTCCGCCTGAGCAGAAACACTTGACACTAAACTCAAACACTATGTCAACCGAAACATGTAGCAAGGACCATCCGTTGATTTATTTCCAAAACTTTTACTACGAGAAGCTTGGTTCTTTCCTTCAGGAATGCAATTGGCGTGGTTAGCTTGGCTACTGCGACGAGTTGGTCTCTATTGCTGTGGTATTCTCTGTGCGATTGTCTGCCTGAGCTGATAAAACTCTTACCATAAGTGAAACATGTAGAAAGAGCCTTCCATTAATTTTATCCAAAACTTTCACTCCGAGAAGCTTGGTACTTTCCATCAGAAATGCCATTGCTGTGGTTAGTTTGGCTACTGCGAAGATTTGGTCTCTGTTGCTGTGGTATTCTCTGTGCGATTGTCTGCCTGAGCTGATAAAACCCTTAAACTAAGCGAAACATGGAAGGAGCCGTCCGTTAATTTTATCCAAGACTTTCACTCCGAGAAGCTTGGTACTTTCCATCAGAAATCCGATTGCCGTGGTTAGCCTGGCTACTGCGAAGAGTTAGTCTCTGTTGCTCTGAGATTGTTTGCCTGAGTAGATAAAACCCTTAACCAATCCCAAACCCTACGTCAACCAAAACATGAAGAAAGTCATCAGTTAATTTGATCCAAAATTGACTACGAGAATTCGGTACTTTATTTCAAAATTGTCATTTCTGTGTTTAGCTTGGCTACCGCGAAGTGGTAGTCTCTGTCGCTGTGGGATTGTCTGCCTGAGCAGGTAAAACACTGACCCTAACCCAACCCAAACATGTATGTAGAAAGAACCATCCGTTTATTTTACCCAAAACTATCGCAGCGACAAGCTCACTGCTCTCCGTCAGAAATGCCATTGCCGTGGTTGGCTTGGCTACCACGAACACTGTCTGGTACTGTGGTACTTCTATGGGATTATCCGGCTGAGCAGATAAAACCCTTTCTCTTAAGTGAAACATGTAGAAAGAGTCATCTGTTAATTTCATCCGGAACTATCACTCCGAGAAGCTCGGTACTTTACATCAGAAATGACATTGTTGTGGTTAGTTTGGCTACTATGAAGAGTTAGACTCTGTTGCTGTGGTGTTCTCTGTTTGATTGTCTACCTGAGCTGATAAAACACTTACCCTAAGCGAAACATGTAGAAGGAGCCGTCCATTAATTTTATTACAAGATTTTATTCTGAGCAGCTTGGTACATTCCATCTGAAATACCATTACCGTGGTTAGCTTGTCTATCGAAGTTATTCTCTGTTGCAGTGGTATTCTCTGTAAGATTTTCTGCTTTAGCAGGTGAAACCCTAACCCTATCCCAACCGAAACATCTAGAAAGAGCAATCCATTAATTTTATCTGAAACTATCACTCCATGTTCAGAAATGTTACTGCGAAGAGGTAGTCGCTGTTGATGTGGTATTGTCTGTTGTATTGTTTGCCTGAGCAGACAATACTCTTAGCCTAACTCATCCCTAAACGAAAGATGTAGAAAGGGCAATCTGTTAATTTTATCCAAACCTTTCAGTTGGAAAATCTCAGTATTTCCATCAGAAATGACTGTCATGGATAGCTTGGCTACTGCTAAGAGTTATTCTCTGTTGTCGTATTTTTTTGTGGGATTGTCTGACTGAGCAGATAAGCCCTAACCCAAACCTTATCTCAAGTGAAACATGTAGAAAGCTCTCTTTGTTCATTTTATGCAAATCTTTTACTCTGAAAAGCTCAGTACTTTCCATCAGAAATGCCATTGCCATGGTTAGCTTGGCTACTGCGACGAGTTGGTGTCTTCCTGTGGTATTCTCTGTAGGATTGTGTGCCAGAGCAGATGAAACCCTTACCCTAACCCAAAGATATAGAGCCATGCGTTACGTTTAGCCAAACCTAATCCTATTATCAGGGATAGGTTCTTTAGTTTTATCGTGAGAAATGTTTTTCTAAAGTGAGTCCTGCCACCCACGACGATGAGCTGGGGTACTTCTTCCTGAGCGCTAAGCGGGTACAGAGACGTGGTTTAGTCACAAGCTCTATGCTTTAGATGATGTTCAATGTTCCTTTCATGGGAGCATCAAGAGAAGGGGCATGTTCTGAATGGTAAAACGGAAAAAAGTGCAGAAAATCATCAATTTGATCTAAACCTTAGTCTTAACTCTTAAAACATTAAATTGCAATTGCAGAAAAGTTCAATTAAAAAAAAAAACAAACAAAAAACACTTGCATTGTTTCAAACCCCACCAACAACTTTTCAAGTTTAAAACGGGATAAAGTAATCAAGATATAAGACAAAGGGAGATCAGTTATAACGAATAAACACCCAATTTGCTCCTAGACTTAACCAATCTATCCATATCCCTAATCCTGGGTGTATTTCTAATCCAGCACTTGGGCATTGGCAGAGGTGCTCAGTTGACATGTGTTGGCTCTGGCATTCAATCCTAACCATAAAGTTAACCTAGTATTTTCAATCTGAAATGCTGTTGCTGTGGTTAGCTTGGCTACTGCCAAGAGTTGGTCTCTGTTGCTGAGGGGTTTTCTGTGGGATTTGCTGCCTGAGCAGATAAAACCTTTACCCTAATACAAACCCAACTCAAACGTGTTGAAAGAGCCGTCTGTTAGTTTTATCCAAATCTTGCATACCGAGAAGCTCTGTACTTTCCATCAGAAATGCTATTGTTGGCTTGGCAACCTCCAAGACAGTCTCTGTTGCTATGGTATTATTTGTGGGATTAATTCTTAGCAGGAGCCAAGCTAACCACGGCAATGGTATTTCTGGTGGAATATTCTGAGTGTTTCGGAGCGTTTGGTTCAGATATAATTAGCGGCTGGCTCTTTCTACATGTTTTTGTAAGGGTTGGGATAGGTTTAGTATAAGGGTTTTATCTGCTTAGGCAGACAGTCTCTATTGCTGTTGTATTTCTGCGGGATTGTCTGCCTGAACAGATAAAACCCTTACCATAAGTGAAACATTTAGAAAGAGCCGTCCATTAATGTTATCCAAAACTGTCACTCCGAGAAGCTTGGTACTTTCCATCAGGAATGCCATTGCCGTAGTTAGCTTGGGTACGACAAAGAGTTAGTCTCTGTTGCTGTGGTGTTCTCTGTGTGATTGACTGCCTGAGCTGATAAAACCCTTATACTAACTGAAATATGTTGAGAGAGCCGTTCAGTAATTTTATTCAAAATTTTTACTACGAGTACCTCTAATTTCCATCATAAATGCCATTGCTGTGGTTAGCTTGGCTACAATGAAGAGTTAGTCTCTGTTGCTATGGTATTCTCTGTGCGATTATCTGCTTAAACAGGTAACACACTTGCCCTAACCCAACCAAAACATCTAAGAGCCATCCGTTAATTTTGTCCAAAACTCTCACTCCAAGATGCTCGGTTTTTCCTTCAAAAATGCCATTGCCATGGTTACCTTGGCTACCACGAAGAGTTAAGTCTCTGTCGCTGTTCTATTTCTGAGGGATTGTCCGCCTAAACAGATAAACCCATTACTCTAAGCGAAACATATAGAAAGCACTCCGTTTATTTCATCCAAAATTTTCAGTCGAAGGTCGGTTCTTTCCTTAAGAAATGCCATTGCGGTGGTTAGCTTCGCTACTGCAAAGAGTTGGTCTCTGTTGCTGTGGTATTCTCTGTGCGATTGTCTGCCTGAGCAGATAATGCCCTTACAACTAAGCGAAATATATAGAAAAAGCCGTCCAGTAATTTTATCCAAAACTTTTACTACGAGTAGCTTGGTACTTTCCATCAGAAATTCCATTTTCGTAGTTAGCTTGGCTACAATGAAGAGTTAGTCTCTGTTGCTGTTGTATTTCTGCGATTGTCTGCTTACACAGGTAACATACTTGACCTAACCCAACCAAAACATGTAGGAAGAGCCGTCCGTTAATTTTATGCAAAACATTCAGCCCAAGAAGCTCGGTTCTTTGCTTCAGAAATTCCATTGCCGTGGTTAGCTTGGCTACCACGAAGAGTTGGTCTCTGTTGCTGTTGTATTTCTGAGGGATTGTCCGCCTAAATGGATAAAACGCTTACACTAAGCGAAATATGTAAAAACGCCGGGCATTAATTTTACCCAAATCTTTCCCTCCAAAAAGCTTGGTACTTTCCATCAGAAATGCCATTGCTGTGGTTAGCTTGGCTACCACGAAGAGAGTTAGTCTCTGTTGTTGTTGTTGTATTTCTGTGGGTTTGTCCGCCTGAACAGATAAAACCCTTACCGTAAGTGAAACATGTAGAAAGAGCCGTCCATTAATGTTATACAAAACTTTCACTCCGAGAAGCTTGGTACTTTCCATCAGGAATGCCATTGCTGTAGTTAGCTTGGCTACTACGAAGAGTTAGTCTCTGTTGCTGTGGTGTTCTCTGTGCGATTGTCTGCCTGAGCTGATAAAAACCCTTATACTATGCGACACATGTAGAAAGAGCTGTCCAGTAATTTTATCCAAAGCTTTCACTCCGAGAATCTTGGTACTTTTCTTCAGTAATGCCATTGTCCTGGATTGCTTGGCTACCACAAAGAGTTAGTCTCTGTTGCTGTTGTATTTCTGCGCGATTGTCCGACTGAACAGATAAAACCCTTACCATAAGTGAAACATGAAGAAAGAGCCGTCCAATAATGTTATCCAAAACTTTCACTTCGAGAAGCTTGGTACTTCCCATCAGGAATGCCATTTCCGTAGTAAGCCTGGCTACTACGAAGATTTAGTCTCTGTTGCTGTGGTGTTCTCTGTGCGATTGACTGCCTGAGCTGATAAAACACGAATGCTAAGCGAAACATGTACAAAGAGCTGTCCATTGACGTTATCCAAAACTTTCACTCCGAGAAGCTTGGTACTTTCCATCCGAAATGCCATTCCTATGGTTAGCTTGGCTACTGCGAAGAGTTGGTGTCTGTTGCTATGGTATTCTCTGTGCGATTGACTGCCTGAGCTGATGAAACCCTTACGCTAAGCGAAACATGTAGAAAGAGGCGTTCATTAATTTTATCCAAAACTTAGACTCTGAGAAGCTTGGTACTTTCCATCAGTAATGCCATTGCTGTGTTGAGCTTGGCAACTACGAAGAGTTAGTCTCTGTTGCTGTGGTGTTCTCTGTGTAATTGTCTGCCTAAGCTGATATAACCCTTACACTAAGCGAAATATGTGGAAAGAACTGTCCAGTAATTTTATCCAAAACTTTCACTCCGAGAATCTTGGTACCTTCCCTCAGTAATGACATTGCCTTGGTTTGCTTCGCTACCATGAAGAGTTAGTCTCTGTTTCTATTGTGTTTCTGCGGGATTGTCCGACTGAATAGATAAAACCCTTACTATAAGTGAAATATGTAGAATAGCCTTTCATTAATTGTATCCAAAACTTTCACTGCAAGAAACTTGGTACGTTCCATCAGGAATGCCATTGCCGTAGTTAGCTTGGCTACTACGAAGAGTTAGTCTCTGTTGCTGTGGTGTTCTCTGTGTGATTGACTGCCTGAGCTGATAAAACGCTAAGCGAAACATGTAGAAAGAGCCATCCGTTTATTTTACCCAAAACTATTGCTGCGAGAAGCTTGCTACTCTCCATCAGAAATGCCATTGCCATGGTTGACTTGGCTACCAGCAAGACTGTCTGTTGCTGTGGTATTTCTTTGGGATTATCTGGCTGAGCAGATAAAACCCTTACTCTTACGTGAAACATGTAGAAAGAGTCGTCTGTTAATTTCATCCGGAACTATCACTCCGAGAAGCTCGGTACTTTCCATCAGACATGACTTTGCTGTGGTTAGTTTGGCTACTATGAAGAGTTTGTCTCTGTTGGTGTGGTATTTTCTTTGGGATTGTGTGGCTGAGCAGATAAAACCCTTAACCTAACCCAAATCCTACCTCAAGCGAAACATGTAGAAAGCACTGTCCGTTAATTTTATGCAAAGCTTTTACTCTGAGAAGCTCTCTACTTTCCATCAGAAATACCATTGCTGTGGTTGGCTTGGCTACTGCGACGAGTTGGTCTCTATTGCTGTGGTATTGTCTGCCAGAGCAGATAAAACTCTTACCCCAACCGTAACCGAAAGATATGGAGCCATCCATTGAGTTTATCAAAATCTAATACTAAGTTCGGGGATAATTTCTTTAGTTTTTATCTTGAGAAATGTTTTTCTAAAGTGCGAGTCCCGCCACCCACCATGATGAGCTGGGGTGCTTCTTCCTGAGCGCTAAGCGGGTACAGAGAAGTTGTTTAATCACAAGCTCTGTGCTTTAGATGACGTTCAATGTTCCTTTTATGGGAGCATCAAGAGAAGGGGCATGTTCTGAGTGGTAAAAAGGAAAAAAAGTGCAGAAATTCATCAATTTGATCTAACCCTAAACCTTACTCTTAACTCTTAAAACATTAAATTGTAATTGCAGAAAAGTTCAATTTGAAAAAAAAACAAAACAAACAAACGACAAACACTTGTATTGTTCCAAACCCCACCAACAACCTTTCAAGTTTAAAACGGGATAAAGTAATCAAGATATAAGACTGGGAGATCAGTTGTAATGAATAAACACCCAAATTGCCCCCAGACTTAACCAATCAAACTCTATCCATATCCCTAACCCGAATCCTGGGGGTATTTCTAATCCAGCACTTGGGCATTGGCGGAGGTGCTCAGTTGACATGTGTTGGCTCTGGCATTCAATCCTAACCATAAAGTTAACCTAGTATGTTCAGTGTGAAATGCCGGAGCCGTGGTTAGCTTGGCTACCGCGAAGAGTTGGTCTCTTGCTGTGGGGTTTTCTGTGGGATTTGCTGCCTGAGCAGGTAGAACCTCTACCCTAATACAAACCCCAACCCAAACGTGTTGAAAGAGCCGTCTGTTAATTGTATCCAAATTTTGCATACCGAGAAGCTCTGTACTTCGCATCAGAAATGCCACTGCAGTGATTAGTTTGGCAACCGCCAAGACGGTCTCTGTTGCTATGGTATTATTTGTGGGATTAATTCTTAGCAGGAGCCAAGCTAACCACGGCAATGGTATTTCTGGTGGAAGATACGGAGTGTTTCGGAGCTTGTGGTTCGGATATAATTGGCGGCTGGCTCTTTCTACATGTTTTTGTAAGGGTTGGGATAGGTTTAGTATAAGGGTTTTATCTGCTTAGGCAGACACTCTGTTGCTGTTGTATTTCTGCGGGATTGTCCGCCTGAACAGATAAAACCCTTACCATAAGTGAAACATGTAGAAAGACGCGTCCATTAATGTTAACCAAAACTTTCACTCCGAGAAGCTTGGTACTTTCCATCAGGAATGCCATTGCCGTAGTTAGCTTGGCTACTACAAAGAGTTTTTCTCTGTTGCTGTGGTATGTTCTGTGCAATTGACTGCCTGAGCTGATAAAACCCTTACAATTAAGCGAAATATGTAGACGGAGTCGTCCATTAATTTCATCCAAAACTATTACTCCATGGCTACTGCGAAGAGTTTGACTTTGTTGCTCTGGTATTCTCTGTGTGATTGTTTGGCTGATAAAACCCTTACAACTAAGCGAAAAATGTAGAAAGAGCCGTCCATTAATTTTATCTAAAACGTATACTCTGAGAGGTTTGGTACTTTCCATCAGAAATGCCATTGCCGTGGTTAGCTTGGCTACCACGAAGAGTTGGTCTCTGTTGCTGTTGTAATATCTGCGGGATTGTCCGCCTGAACAGATAAAATCCTTACTATAAATGAAACATTTAGAAAGAGCCGTCCATTAATGTTATCCAAAACTTTCACTCCGAGAAGCTTGGTAATTTCCATCAGTAATGCCATTTGCTGTAGTTAGCTTGGCTACTACGAAGAGTTAGTCTCTGTTGCTGTGGTATTCTCTGTGCGATTGTTTGCCTGAGCTGATAAAACCCTTACGCTAAGTGAAACATGTAGAAACAGCCTCCGTGACATTTTTTTTCCGAAACTGTCACTCAGAAAGTCGGTACTTGAGAAGAGCAGTGCCATTGCTGTATTTAGCTTGGTTACGATGAAGTTAGTCTCTGTTGCTGTGGGATTGTCTGCCTGAGCGGGTAAAACACTTATGCTAACTAAAACGAAACGTTGTAGAAAGAGCTTACGTCAGTAAGATCCAAAACTGTCACTCCGAGAAGCTGGGTACTTTCCATCAGAAATGCCATTGCCGTGGCGAGCTTTGCTACTACGAAGGGTTAGTCTCTGTTGCTGTGAGTTTTCCTGAGCTGATAAAACCCTCAACCAAAACATGAAGAAAGTCAGTTAGTTTGATCTAAAATTTCGAGTACGAATAAGTCGGTACTTAATTTCTGAATTTTCCTTGCTGTGTTTAGCTTGGCTACCGTGAAGTGTTAGTCTCTGTTGCTGTGCTATTTTGTGTGGGATTGTCTGCCTGAGCAGGTAAAGCACTTACACTAAACCAACTGAAACATGTAGAAAGAGCCATCCGTTTATTTTAGCCAAAGCTATCGCTGTGAGAAGCTTGCTACTCTCCATCAGAAATGCCATTGGCTACCACCAAGACTGTCTGTTGCTGTGGTATTTTTTGGGGTTATCTGGCTGAGCAGATAAAACCCTTACTCTTACGTGAAACATGTAGAAAGAGTCGTTTGTTAATTTCATCCGGAACTATCACTCCGAGAAGCTCGGTACTTAACATCAGAAATGACTTTGCTGTGGTTAGTTTGGCTACTATGAACAGTTTGTCTCTGTTACTGTAGTGTTTTCTTTGGGATTGTGTGGCTAAGCAGATAAAACCCTTACCCTAACCCAAATCCTACCTCAAGCGAAATATATAGAAAGTGCTGTCCGTTAATTTTATGCAAAGCTTTTACTCTGAGAAGCTCTCTACTTTCCATCAGAAATACCATTGCCGTGGTTAGCTTGGCTACTGCGACGAGTTGGTCTCTATTGCTGTGGTATTGTCTGCCAGAGCAGATAAAACTCTTACCCCAACCGTAACCGAAAGATATAGAGCCATCCATTGCGTTTATCAAAGCCTAATACTAATTTCAGAGATAATTTCTTTAGTTTTTATCTTGAGAAATGTTTTTCTAAAGTGCGAGTCCCGCCACCCACCATGATGAGCTGGGGTGCTTCTTCCTGAGCGCTAAGCGGGTACAGAGAAGTTGTTTAATCACAAGCTCTGTGCTTTAGATGACATTCAATGTTCCTTTTATGGGAGCATCAAGAGAAGGGGCATGTTCTGAGTGGTAAAAAGGAAAAAAAGTGCAGAAATTCATCAATTTGATCTAACCCTAAACCTTACTCTTAACTCTTAAAACATTAAATTGTAATTGCAGAAAAGTTCAATTTGGAAAAAGAAACAAAACAAACAAACGACAAACACTTGTATTGTTCCAAACCCCACCAACAACTTTTCAAGTTTAAAACGGGATAAAGAAATCAAGATATAAGACTGGGAGGTCAGTTGTAATGAATAAACACCCAAATTGCCCCCAGACTTAACCAATCAAACTCTATCCATATCCCTAACCCGAATCCTGGGGGTATTTCTAATCCAGCACTTGGGCATTGGCGGAGGTGCTCAGTTGACATGTGTTGGCTCTGGCATTCAACCCTAACCATAAAGTTAACCTAGTATGTTCAGTGTGAAATGCAGGTACAGAGAAGTGGTTTAATCACTCACTCTGTGCTTTTGGTGACCGTTCAGTGTTGCTTTTATGGAGTTATCAAGAGGAAGGAGCCTGTTCGGTGTGGTAAAAAGGAGGGGTAAAAATGTAGAAATTCATCAATTTTATTTAAACCTACCCCTAAAACTTAGTCCAAACCCTAAAAACATGACGATTGTAGAAGTGCAATCCAATAAAAGAAACCCACTTGTACTACTGCAAACCCCACCAACAACTTTTCAAGTTTAAAACGGGATAAACTAATCAAGAGGGAAGACAATGGGGGATCAAGTGTAAAGAATAAACAACCTCCAAATAGATCCTATACCCAATCCATCAAACTCTCTCCAAATTCGTAACCCTAAACCTGGGGGTATCTGTAAGCCAGTATTTGGGCATTGTTGAGGCGCCTGGTTGACATGTGTTGGCTCTGGCATTCAATTCTAACCCTTACCTTTCACTCGGAGAAGCCTAGTATCTCCCATCAAAAATGCCATTGCCATGGTTGGCGTGGCTAACATGAAGAGTTAAAATCTGTTGCTGTGGGATTTTCTGCCCGAGCAGGTAAAACCTTTACCTTAACACAAACCCTACCCTTACGTGTTGAAAGAGCCGTATGTTGATTTTTATCCAAACCTTTCACACCGAGAAGCTCTGTACTTTCCATCAGAAATGCCATTGCAATGGTTAGCTTGGCAACTGCCAAGACAGTCTCTGTTGCTATGGTATTCTTTGTGGGATTAATTCTTAGCAGAAGTCAAGCTAACCACGACAATGGTATTTGATGGAAAATAATGTCACGGAGCTTAAGGTTTGGATATAATTAACGGATGGCTCTTTCTACATCTTTCTGTAAGGGTTGGGATAGGTTTAGTATAAGAGTTTTATCTGCTCAGGCAGACAGTGTCTGCTGCTGTGGTATTCTCTGTGGAACTACTTTTGAGTAGGAAAAACCCTCATTGTAACCCTACGCCAACCCTGGCCAAAAGATGTAGGAAGAGACGGCCATTAATTTTATCCAAAAGATTCAGAAGACTACACTTTCAGCGGTCATTTCTGTCGTTCTTGGTTTGAAAAATGTTTAAGTGTGAGTCCACCACCCACGATGATGAGCTACGGTGCTTCTTCCTGAGCATGAAGCAGGTACAGAGAAGTGATTTGATTACAAGCTCTGTCCTTTTTGAGGCAGAGAGCGTGCTCTGAGTGGTAAAAGAAAAAAATTGAGAAAGCCATCAATTACTTTTATTTTAAACCTAACCCTAAAAACAAACCAATAGCAGTGAACTTCAACTAAAAAAAAAAATCACTTATAATGCTCCAAACCTCACCAGCAATTTTGCAAGTTTAACACGGGATAAACTAATCAAGATACAGGACAGTGGCAGATCAGTTGTAAAGAAGAAAAAAACATCCAAATTGAACCCATCAAGCTCTCCATAACTCTCATATTGGGGTATCGCTAAGCCAGCGGTTGGGCACTGTCCGCCTGAGCAGAAAAACTTGACCCTAAACTCAAACACTACGTCAACCAAAACATGTAGCAAGGACCATCCGTTGATTTTTATCTAAAACGTTTACTACGAGAAGCTTGGTTCTTTCCTTCAGGAATGCAATTGGCGTGGTTAGCTTGGCTACTGCGAAGACTTAGTCTCTGTTGCTGTGATATTCTCTGTGCGATTGACTGCCTGAGCTGATAAAACCCTTATACTAAGTGAAATATGTTGAAAGAGCCGTTCGGTAATTTTATTCAAAATGTTTACTACGAGTACCTCTACTTTCCATCATAAATGCCATTAGCGTGGTTAGTTTGGCTACAATGAAGTTAGTCTCTGTTGCTATGGTATTCTCTGTGCGATTATCTGCTTAAACAGGTAACACACTTACCCTAACCATACCAAAACATGTAAGAAGAGCCATCTGTTAATTTTGTCCAAAACTTTCACTTCAAGATGCTCGGTTTTTCCTTCAAAAATGCCATTGCCGTGGTTACCTTGGCTACCACGAAGAGTTAGTCTCTGTCGCTGTTGTATTTCTGAGAGATTGTCCGCCTAAACAGATAAACCCCTTACTCTAAGTGAAACATTTAGAAAGCACTCCGTTAATTTCATCCAACATTTTCAGTCCGAGAAGCTCAGTTCTTTCCTTCAGAAATGCCATTGCCGTTGTTAGCTTCGCTACTGCGAAGAGTTAGTCTCTGTTGCTGTGGTATTCTCTGTGCGATTTGTCTGCATGAGCAGATAATGCCCTTACAACTAAGCTAAATATATAGCAAAAGCCGTCCAGTGATTTTATCCAAAACTTTTACGAGTAGCTTGGTACTTTCCATCAGAAATTCCATTTTCGTAGTTGGCTTGGCTACAATGAAGAGTTAGTCTTTGTTGCTGTGGTGTTCTCTGTGCGATTGACTGCCTGAGCTGATAAAACGCTAAGTGAAACATGTACAAAGAGCCGTCCATTAATTTTATCCAAAACTTTCACTTTGAGAAGCTTCGTACTTTCAATCAGTAATACCATTGCCGTAGTTAGCTTGGCTACTACGAAGAGTTAGACTCTGTTGCTGTGATGTTCTGTGTGATTGTCTGCCTGAGCTGATAAAATCGTTACACTAAGCGAAATATGTAGAAATGGCTGTCCAGTAATTTTATCCAAAACTTGCACTCCGAGAAGCTTGGTACTTTCCATTAGAAATGCCGTTGCCGTAGTTAGCTTGGCTACTGCGAAGAGTTCGTCTCTGTTGCTGTGGTATTCTCTGTGCGATTGTCTGTCTGAGCCGATAAAACCCTTAGATCTAAGCGAAACATGTAGAAAGAGCCGTCCATTAATTTTATCCAAAACTTTCACTCCGAGAATCTTGGTACTTACCCTCAGTAATGACATTGCCCTGGTTTGCTTGGCTACCACGAAGAGTTAGTCTCTGTTGCTATTGTATTTCTGCGGGATTGTCTGACTGAACAGATAAAACCCTTACTATAAGTGAAATATGTAGAATAGCTGTCCATTAATTTTATCCAAAACTTTCACTGCAAGAAACTTGATACTTCCCATCAGGAATGCCATTGCTGTAGTTAGCTTGGCTACTATGAATAGTTGGTCTCTGTTGCTGTGGTATTTTCTGTGCGATTGTCTGCCTGATAAAACCCTTACACTAAGCGAAATATGTAGAAAGAGCTGTCCAGCAATTTTTTCCAAAACTTTAACTCCGAGAAGCTTGGTACATTCCATCAGGAATGCCATTGCCGTAGTTAGCTTGGCTACCATGAAGAGTCTCTCTGTTGCTGTTGTATTTTTGCGGGATTGTCCGACTGAACAGATGAAACCCTTACCATAAGTGAAACATGTAGACAGTGCCGTCCATTAATGTTATCCAAAACTTTCACTCCGAGAAGCTTGGTACTTTTCATCAGAAATGCCATTGCCGTAATGAGCTTGGCTACTGCGAAGAGTTAGTCTCTGTTGCTGTGGTAGTCTCTGTGCGATTGTGTGCCTGAGCTGATAAAACCCTTACCCTAAGTGAAACATGTAGAAACGGCCTCTGTCAATTTTTTGCCCCGAAAGTATCACTCAGAAGCTTGGTACTTGAGAAGAGCAGTGCCATTGCTGTGGTTAGCTTGTCTACGATGAAGTAATTCTCTGTTGCTGTGGGATTGTTTGCCTGAGCAGGTAAATCCCTTGCGTCAACCAAACCGAAACATTGTAGAAAGTGCATACATTAATAAGAAAGAAAAACTGTCACTCCGAGAAGCTTGGTACTTTCCATCAGAAATGTCATGGCCATGGTGAGCTTTGCTACTGCGAAGAGTTAGCCTCTGTAGCTGTGAGATTGTCTGCCTGAGCAGGTAAAACCCTTACCCTATCCCAACCGAAACATGTAGAAAGAGCAATCCATTAGTTTTATCTGAAACTATCGTTCCATGTTCAGAAATGCTACTGCGAAGAATTATTCTCTGTTGCTGTGGTATTGTGTGTTGGATTGTTTGCCCGAGCAGACAAAAATCTTAGCCTAACTCATCCCTAACCGAAAGATGTAGAAAGAGTCCTCCATTAATTTTATCCAAAACTTTCACTCTAAGAAGCTTGGTTCTTTCTTTCAGAAATGACTTTGCCATAGATAGCCTGGCTACTGCTAAGAGTTGTTTTCTGTTGTTGTGGTATTTGTTGTGAGATGGTGTGACTGAGTAGATGAGCCCAAACCCTACCTCAAGCAAAACATGTAGAAAGCGCTGTTCGTTAATTTTATGCAAACCTTTTACTTTGAAAAGCTGGTTCTTTCCTTCAGAAATGCAATTGCCGTGGTTAGCTTGGCTACTGCGAAGAGTTTGTCTCTATTGCTGTATTGTTCTTTGTAGGATCGTCTGCTAGAGCAGATAAAACCCTTACAACTAAGACAAACATGTAGAAAAAGCCGTCCGTTAATTTTATCTGAAACTGTTCCTCCGAGAAGCTCGGTACTTTCCATCTGAAATGCCATTTACGTGGTTAGCTTGTCTAGCGAAGTTATTCTCTGTTGCGGTGGTATTCTCTGTAGGATTTTTGGCCTGAGCAGATAAATCCCATTACTCTTAAGTGAAACCTGTAGAAAGAGTTGTCCGTTAATTTTAACTGAAACTATCACTCCGAGAAGCTTGGTACTTTTCATCAGAAATGCCATTGCCGTGGTTAGCTTGGCTACCACGAAGAGTTGGTGTCTGTTGCTGTGGTATTTTCTGTGGGATCGATTTGCCTGAGCTGATAAAACCCTTACCTTAACCCTATCCCAAACCTAACCAAAAGATGTAGAAAGAGCCAACCCTTAATTTTATCCAAAAGTTTTACTCTGAGAAGCGCTGTACTTTTCCTCTGAAATGCCACTGCCATGGTTGGCTTATGTATGCGAAGGTATTCTCTCTTGCATTGGTATTCTCTGTAGGATTTTCTGCCTGAACAGGTAAAACCCGTACCCTACCCCAACCCAAACATGTACAAAGAGCATATGTTAATTTTATCCGAAACTATCGCTCTGAGAAGCTCGGTACCTTCCGTCAGAAATGCCATTGCCGTGGTTAGCTTTGCTACTATGAAGAGTTAGTCTCTTTTGCTGTGGTATTCTCTGTGGGATTTTCTGCCTGAGTAAGTAAAACCCTCACCCTAACCAAACTGAAATGCGTAGAGAGAGCATACGTTATTGTTATCAGAAACTATCACTCCTAGAAGCTTGGCACTTTTCATCAGAAATGACATTGCTGTGCATAGCCTGGCTACTGCTTAGTTGGTCTCTGTGGTGTTCTGTGCGATTGTCTGCCTGAGCTGATAAACCCCTACCCTAAGCAAAACATGTCGAAAGAGCCATCCGTTAATTTTATTCTCTTTTCACTCCGTGAAGCTCAGTACTTTCTGTCAGAAATGCCATTGTTGTGGTTGGTTTGGCTTTCGCAAAGAGTTGATCTCTGTTGCTGTGGTATTCTCTGTGGGATGGTCTGCCTGAACCGATAAAACACTTACCCTAACCCAACCGAAACGTGTAGAAAGAGCCATCTGTTAATTTTATCCAAAACTATCACTCCATGAAGCTCTGTACTTTCCATCAGAAATGTCTTTGCCATGGTTAGTTTGGCAACTGTGAAGAGTTAGTCGATGTTGCTGAGGTATTGTCTGCCTGAGCAGATAAAACTCTTAGCCTAACTCATCCCTAACCGAAAGATGTAGAAAGAGCCATCTTTTTTTTCTTTTTTATGATTAAGAGTTTTTTTTTCACAATAATAAAACATATAAACAAGTATTTCAGTTTGAAATAACATGGACATTAAATCAGAATACGAACGAAACAAGCACAACCAGACCGAAAATAAATAAAAGATAGGAGAGACATCCTGAAATAATGAAAGAAGAAAAAAAAAAAGAGGAAAAAACAAACAAAGGAAGAAAAAACATGACTGTGAGCCATCTTTTAATTTTATCCAAACGTTTCACTCAGAAAAGGTCAGTACTTTCCCTCAGAAATGACTTTGTCATGGATAGCTTGGCTACTGTCAAGAGTTATTCTCTGTTGTATTTTTTTTGTGGGATTGTCTGACTGAGCAGATAATTCCTAACTCAAACCTACCTCAAGTGAAACATGTAGAAAGCGCTGTCTGTTAATTTTATGCAAAACTTTTACTCTGAAAAGCTCGGTTCTTTGCTTTAGAAATGCCATTGCCATGGATAGCTTGGCTATCGCGACGAGTTAGTCTGTATTGCTGTGGCTCTGTAGGATTGTCTGCCAGAGCAGATAGAACCCTTATCCCAACGCTAACTGAAAGATATAGAGCCACCCGTTACGTTTATCTACACCTCATCCTAATTTCGGGGATAATTTCTTTAGTTTTCATATTGAGAAATGTTTTTCTAAAGTGTGAGTCCCGCCACCCACGATGATGAGCTGGGGTGCTTCTTCCTGAGTGCGAAGCAGGTACAGAGAAGTGGTTTAATCACAAGCTCTGTGCTTTTGGTGACCGTTCAGTGTTCCTTTTATGGGAGCATCAAGGGAAGGAGCATGTTCTGAGTGGTAAAAAGGGAAAAAAATGCAAGAATTCGTCAATTTTATCCAAATCTAAACCTTAGTCCTAACCCTAAAAACATTAAATTGCAGAAAAGTACAATTAAAAAAAACAAAAAAAAACACACCCACTCATTAATTTTGTATATAAAATGTGTTGCTATATAAAAATCCCAAAATCCAACCCAACAGGCTTGAAAACATAGGAATTGACACCAAGATCAATCAAGCCAAAAAACGACACAAAATATATATATTAAAAAAAAAGCCATTTTTGGAGGCTAATTTGACAGCCATCTTGAAAAATGGCCATCTTGGATTTTCAAGTGGCCAATCGGACAGATTTGATTGGAAGCCTGTGGAGAAGAAATTCACCAAATTTCACGCTTGTATCATAATTTGCACAATTCCACTCGAGTTTGGCTTTTATCCGCTCCACTATAACCCAAAACATACCTCAACCGCAACATATAGAAAGAGCCATCTGTACACTTTATCCAAAACTGTCACTCCGAGAAGCTTGGTACTTCCCATCAGAAATGTCATTGCCATGGTTAGCTTAAGAGTTCGTCTTTGTTGTTGTGATATTTTACAGTATACCCACCAGCAACAAGCTCCCCTCACTACACATACCCAAATAGTGCCCAAACAAATTTTAACAAAAATACTTTGGGGGGACATTTTGTCCCTGATTTAGTTTGTCTCGTCATAAAGACTGGTTTGTTTGTTCCTGGTTTAGTTTGTCAAGTCATAAAGACTGGATTATTATTTGTTCCTGATTTAGTTTCTCAAGTCATAAAGACTGGATTATTGTTTGTACTTGGTTTAGTTTGTCAGGTCATAAAGACTGGATTATTTTCAGTTTTATTGTCATTAAAAACAATGTGCAAGCACATGTTCCTGAGTTAGGGTCTCAAGTCATGAAGACTGGGTTATTTGCTCCTGATTTAGTTTTGTCAAGTCATAAAGGCTGGATTATTTTTTTCCCCTGATTTAGTTTGTCAAGTCATAAATACTGGTTTATTGTTTGTTCCTGGTGAGTTTGTCAAGTGAAAGACTGGATTATTGTTTGAAGCCTGGTTTCTGTCTGATTTATTTTTTTTCTGTACTTGGGTCCATACCAAACCAAGGTCCTAACAAAGATGTGCCCCCTTCTTTATTTAATAACTGTGTTCCCCAGCTGTGAGAGGAACTTGTATTGGGGGTGTGTGTGTGTGTGTGTGTGTGTGTGTGTGTGTGTGTGTGTGTGTGTGTGTGTGTGTGTGTGTGTGTGTGTGTGTGTGTGCGCGCGCAACATGGTATTTGATAGATATAATAAATAGAGTATAGAGCAGAGAACATAGAGTATAGAACATAGTATAGATGTAATATAATCGTTAGATAGTATAGAGCAGAGAACATAGAGTATAGGACATAGTATAGTTAGATATAATCGATGGATATAATAGTATAGAGCAGAGAACATGGCAGAGAGAAGTTGATTTGATGATATGCTTTTTGGTAAATAATTTTATTAGCCACACGAGCAAAACCGGTGGAATTATTTTTTGCTACTGTTTGATTCTGCAGCACAATATATACATGTACAACAACAGACACTCCACAAATCATGAACAATACAGTTACACAATAGCAGAAATAAACGTATCCGGTATAACAGGTGAATGGTGGTATTTATGCCAATGGTGTGTGAGGATGGGACTATAGGGAGGAATTCAGAGTCTTGATGGATAGGGAGAAAAAAACTGTTTGCAAAGCGTGTAGTCTTAGTTGACAGTGACCTGTAGCACTTCCCTGAGAGAAGGAGCTGGAAGAAGTGATGAGCAGGATGTGAGGGGTCGCAGGTGATCTTTGCTCGCTTTACAGTCCAGTTAGTATGTAGAGATTCAACTGAGGGGAATGGGTTGCCTATGATTTTGGATGCCTTGTTGATAATCCGCTGCAGTTTTTTCGTGTTTGACTGTCTGTGCTGCTGTACCATACGGTAATACTGTAATAGAAGATGTTATGATGGACTCGGGTAATGGCTGAGTAAAATGACGAGCAGTAGATGTTTGATCCGGTACTTTTTTCACAAATGTTATTTATTGAAATTTTACAATCAAAATGTTATACAGACATATATAAGTCAGTTTATTGGTCCACTTCATTCAAACATGAAACCTACCGCTAAAATTTGGTGTCATCTTTGACCAGTGTCTTTTGATCACCATGTTACTAAGGTTGTCCAATCCTGTTTCCTTCAGCTACAAAATATTGCAAAAATCCCTTTTAAAGACATCGAAAAATTAATTCACACTTTCTCCCTTCTAGATTAATGTAACTTTCTCTACTCTGGCCTCAACTATGCTACTTTAAATCATCTACAGTTGGTTCAAAATGCAGTTGCTAAACTAACTAGAACTAGTTGTAGGTCCCATATTACCCCTATTCTTGCATCTCTTTATTGGCCTCCTGTGAAGTTCAGAATAATCTTGAGTTTATTGATTACATTTAAAGCACTGCATGATCTTGCCCCCAGTTATATTTGCGATCTTCTCATTTCACTTTCAGACCACTCTGATCCTCAAACCTCAGTTATATTTCCCTCAAAGCACAGACACAAGTGGCTTTCTCGCTACTGGTTTATTTGAAAGTTGTATTCGCCTCCAAATCCACCATGAAAACTGACAGTATTAATGACCCATGAAGACCATAATAGCTTCACATGGAAAAAATGGTATACGCTCCATGTTGCGTAACATATATTGAAGTAACATACAGACAAAGAAAATGCCTATGACCCAGAAAATGGGTTAGAAGGCAAACTGGGCTAAATCTAAAATAGGTTTGGCTAAGGAGGCATTGGAAAAGAATATTATTCAGACCAACAATATTATAAAAGAGAAACGGCCGGCATTTATTAAACATATTAATAACAACATAAGTGCACTTTGAATGGTCAATAAGGAAAAGAATAAGGGTCAAACCCCTTTTGGTTTGTCTGTAATGTCTTTTCAGTGTGTAGACTCAGAGCTCTGGTCAAAAAGAGAAAATATGAAAAGATAAAAGTCTGAAGCTACCTGGGTAGTGTGTGTAGTGTTCATTCACAAAAATGGAGATCTCCAAAACGGTCTTGTCTGTCTCTCCTGGTCGTCCTCAATGGAGAAGCAAGACGCCACTCTTCCACGTGCTGTCTACGCCTCGTGGGTCACAGGGCTTGCTGCTCCCTTCTCTTGGGGAAGGAATCCAGTACACAAAAAAACCAACCTGCATACCGCAGGGTAGAAAATAAGTGTCTGCTCTCTAAAGCACCAGTTCTAGAATATTTGAATCAATCTTTCACATTCCCAAATAATGGAATTAGGAAACAAAACGAAGGTAGTGAAGGTCCTTGCAGCTAACAAGTACAAATCACAGCGGAATTGTATAAATTTCACATTCATATTAAGCTATAGGATATGGGCTATCTGAAAATCCTCTGATTGGTTCTTGTAATGAAATGTTCTAGGTTCTCTTCAGTTCTAGGCCTAACAGGCCTACACATTATAAGACCACTACTATGCTACTACAGTGCATGGATAGAAAAAAGACAAACATGGCTAAACTAGCACATGGTTAGCTAGTGTAGAAACTCACTGAAGAATCCGGGCAAATAAAGAACCGGTTTCCAAGCAAGCATTCCTCTGCAATCCAAACGGGATTAATTAATTTAAACTGGTAAACTTAAATGAGTAAGGGTAACAAAGGCATACATTTTATATCTCTGTTCCAGCTTCTGCGAGTTGGACTTTGGTTCATTCGTCTGCAGCTCAAGAAAGGTCTGCAGTCAATCTTTTACTTTCGTTCTGATCTGACAAGGCCTGGTAATTTTCCATTTGGACAGGCTGCTAGCGCCCTCCACAGGGGACTGCATGGACATGCATTAACTCTTTCTAGGGCAGCTAAAATCAGGGGGGTTACACCTCGTTGGCTGCATGCTACGACAGGGAAGTCGTCAAATCTTGTTTGTAAATATTAACTTCTCAAAGTTCGCTATATACGACAAACTTTCATTACACATGAAGTCTTGTTAGTTGCTTGCTTGCGGAGATCTTCCCTTCATCTAACTTATGTGAAAGAAACCCAACAGGATTTGCCCCTCAACATTAAAATCGGCTGTCGAAATAAGTCTCAATACAAATCATAGTTGCATGTAATACAATAATTGCTTGCCGGTACTGCTTAAGTCTTCCTGATGTATACGTATGTGTACATAACCTTAAGCTGAGACTTCAAAATTATAGTACTATTACTTGTAATAAATGAAATGATATATACATAACATGCAGTTCAAATGAACTCTCAATCACAACATTGGTCTTGGAAAAGGTAGACGAATATTACAAATTATTTAAACATGATGGCATCAGTCTTTTATCTATTGCTTATTCCAACTGCAAAACAAAATATGACTTTTTAATGGATTCCCACGTTTGACTTCTGTTTTGTTTTTTTTAGCTTGGTCTGTTACTACCGGTTCTATATATATATATATATATATATATATATATATATATATATATATATATATTAAAAAAGATTTCATTCACTTTATGTATTTGTTCGCATTTTGTGTATGTAATGTAAAGCACTTTGTAACGGTGTTTAACAGTGATATAAATCAAATGATGTAAATAAAATTTTGCTTGCTTCAAACTAATGGGACTGTGTCCAGATAGATGGGGTTTCCTCAGTTTTAGGTAGTAATTGTCGTCTTTATGCTTTCCACAGATACTGTTCTCTGGCCATGACAATTGCACTCCTTGTCGGCCGGTTTAATGATCCGTCTGTTATCGAGGAGTTCTGATAAGGCTCTGTCTTTTGTACTATTAGGTTTTACTACATGCTGTATGCGGAAGAATTTGTCGAAATAATTCAAATTGGCCACTGAGGGTCGCGAGTTCCGCCAGCAGCGTGCTGTTAGGAGTCTATTCCGACTTGGGAGTGAATGGCAGGGGCTCCGCATCTGTGCTGTCCTTGTAATACACTGCTAGTTTCAGTCTTCTGTGGCATTGTTGAATGTCCCTTCTGATCTGTTCCATGATGCTTTTTGTTACTTAGTTGGAATGAATTTTATTCCTCTGTTCAGTAGGGTTAATTGTGGGGAAGTTAGGAGAAAGTTTTTCGCTAGTACTACATTTTCATTCCCGTCCTGTATCGGCAGGCTTGTGGGGACTTTTAAATACTTCGACCAGTATTGTCAGTAATTATATTGCCGTCTGTGGAGTCCAGTGCACGTTGTCCTTCTATAAGTCTCGAAGAGAGTCCTATTTAGTGGTGGCATGGTTGGAGTTGCCTTTGATGTATTCATTCAGTTTTTGTAGGTTTGTTTGTTCCCCCAGCAGGAGGCTTATGGAGTAGTTAATCATGGGTATCTGCACATTGGCCCGTAGGAATTTGCTTTTTGCTGCTCTGATGCCCCCTGAAGCTGCTTGATGGTGGTCTTTTTCAGTTTTTGTGATCTATTACTTCGCCTAAAGGACACAATCACCTCTTTTATTGTGTTGGAGTGGGTGGCTTTGTTGGTTGTGCTCTCCGCATGTCTGAATGTGGCTCCCGGATAACTGTCAATTTGTAGGTTAGTCAAGTCGAAAGGTGGGAATTTGGCAGCATTTGAGTCTCCCATTATCAGTATAGTTTTGCTTGTGCTTATGTTAAACCTCTAGTCTTGGCATTTGTTTTGTTTGTTTGCCAGATAGTCTGGGGTATAGTGGTCAGGTTTATTTTTCGTCCGGCGTCCACTTCCAGACAGCTCTGTTTAGCTGTTGTGTGATTTGGTGTGAGGGTCAGACCAGTCAGGCTTGGTGAGTTGTTGTTGTTGTTGTTGTTGGGACGGTCCCGCCTCGTCCTGTAGGAGTGTTTATTTGGTCTGGATTCCCATATGGATCAGTCTGTTGGGTGGGTATTCCAGTGTGGTTCCTTCCCTGTCTCTGTTCTTTTGGGGATGGTGCCTGCAGTGGTGGTGTGGGGGAGTATAGTCCTGCTTTTCAGCTGACCAGTCTCCCCTGATCTCCGCGGCCTCGCTGGTCCTCAGTTGCAGCTGTGGGGCCGTAGACGGCTGTGGGCGATCACTCATTGTTTGCGTGGGGGAGGTTGTTTGCTGTTTTCTGCCCCCGTGATGCGATTCGGCGGCACATGGACTTGGGTGACCACAAGCTTCGTTGTACCAGATGGCCCCGCCATTGGTGACTGACTTGGGCGTTTGGTGGCTTCGATTGGCTGTCCTCAGCCTCGAAGTCTGTCAATTTGGAGATGAATATTGTCTGTCGTCAATCGTCTCCTCCTGCAAGTGGCAGCCCAGGCCTTTCCTTGCTGAGGATGAGGCTACCTGGAACGGGCCATCCTAGTCCCGTGTGGATAGGTTGGTGAATTTATCCATTTCTCCTTTTATCAAGTTTTTGTAGTGTTGCTGTACTATTCTCATAGTTGTGGCAGCCCAGTTTTTTTGCAATGTCCTCAATCTTTCTCCGTGTCTTCGTTCAGGACTGCTGGTTTAATGGTGGTAGTCAAATTGTTGGCCAGACTAACTGGTTGGTTGGGGGCTGCTGTGAGGCCGATGCAGTTTTCGAGTGATGGTTTGCTGTGAGCGGTTTATGAAAATTCGCCGTCTTTAAGCCGAAGTCTGTCATCAGACCGTTGTCTTTAATTTCATTTAGCTCTATTTGTTGTTGTAGAGGGCCTTAAAGGAGCAGCAGCCCCTGGTGAATCTACCCTCAAATGTGTATCACCACAGTGGCATAGAAAGGGACTTTGTCTGTAAGCAGCTACTCCGTGAAAAGAATGTCACCCTGGAATTGGCGATAAGCACCTGTGTGCTTCATGTACAGTCAGAAAAGAGCTTCAAGGAGTTAAAGAAAGAAGCGGATATGTACGCTATTCAGAAAACTCGCTGTGGCAACTGCAATGGACAACACACGCTCCTGACCGTAGTAAATGTTATGCATTCAATAAACAATGCAATAATTGTGGCAAACTCAATCATTCTGTTAAATGCTGCAGATCCACACCAGCATTGCCCATAGTTAGCGCCAAAGCCCCCCAGTCATTACTAAAAAAGACAGCCCGATAGTGAGAACGAACTGACCACACAACCAGACAGTGCTTTGGATGATACGTTTTTTTGCGACCCAGTTGATTCAGCCACTTGGGAGAAATCTTCACAACGCTGAAACTGAAAAGTGGAAAGGGCAACTGAAGGTAAAATTGGTTTACTTTGATTTTTGTATTGTCTTTTAACATTTCTCTGTTCAGCACATGTATTCTTATCTCGTTTGTAGCCGGGCTGTGCTTAGGTTTGGCGGTGGAGAATGTGTGGTTGCCAGATACAGCTGATAGCTTCCAGCCCAAAAGCTGTCCAAAAACCGCCAGGATGCACATAAAACTGCCCAAAATGTAAAATCAATATATAGTTCAGTAATGTTATTTAATTGCCATACTATCCAGCATAAAAACAATGTACACTAACAGCCGAAGCACGCACAAAATAGCCCAACTCTTATAATGAGAAATTACAGCACCGCAAACCACAGCATATCGATCTTGGGTGCTACTGCCACCCTCTGGACAACATATAAATACTGTATGAGAGTCATCAAATGGGTTCGCCATGGTGCTGCGCATCTCTCTACTCCTCGGGAAGCCAGACAGAGCTGAACCAAACAATTATCGTTTTCATGTCAATGCAGCAACAATATGTTGCGATCAAATCTATGTCCCTCTTTGCAAAAGCACAAAGAGGCACAGAGCGCGGTCAGTGTGCTCAAGCGCACACAGGCATTGCACTTTTACAGGGTAGATTTAAATAAAGAGTTTATCTGTGAACATACACAGTAATCAATATTAGCTTTTACTCCAGACGTGTGTGTGTGTGTGTGTGTGTGTGTGTGTGTGTGTGTGTGTGTGTGTGTGTGTGTGTGTGTGTGTGTGTGTGTGTGTGTGAGAGTGAGTGATATCTGGCCTTTAGATGCAGAAAAGGCTGTCGGTTGCAACTTGAACACACTGGTGAAAAACACATGTTAACTTTGTAGAACTATGTACAGTTTGACACAGTTGTGTAGTACATGGATGAGTCAAACTTCCCCAACAGCTGTGGGGGAGGTTGGAACATGGCTGAGGTACATCTGTGTTAGACCTGTGCGCACATCCATCAGAGCAGAAAGGAGCAGTAATTCCATGCAATTTCTGGTATCGTCCTTGTGTTACTTGGGAAATGTTCTTTCCACATGCGCAGTTGAGATGGGCAGGGTCAGAAATGTTATTGCACCTAGTGCTAAATCCTGGAAGCACTGGTTTCCTCCGACATCTTTAAAGGCTTCCACCTTCAGCCGAAAGGCATCGATGGGCTGATCATGGGAGAAATTTGTTGATGCCATATTTCTCCACTGGGTCTCAAGTGAGCATGGAAAAAAAGCCGGGCACAGTAGCTCCAGTTTCCACAGCATTTCCAAAGAGGTGAAATGAATGTTTGGGTGTTGTAGGTCCAGTTACCTGATCTGTTGATCAGTGTTCATGCGACGTATGATCTGCTTGATTATTCGTCTGTGTTGACATGAACAGCCTGTTAAGGTCCCTGAAAACGCCTAAGCTGTCTCCTGTTTCCAGCTGAAAGTACTTGATCACAACTTTGATCTCCTGAAGAATTGGATGTAGAAAATGCATGAAAAGACTTTGTCGAGTCATTATACATCTCACTCAGGAGTTGCACAGCATAGCAGTGCTCATCATTTGTTGCCTGAGTGAAGTGTAACTTGAGCTTATTTTCTTGCTCAAGTATTCTATCGATGCAGTCAGCTGTCACTAACCAACGGGTAGCACTTGGTGAAAACATTTTCAGCGGACATTCCCCATTGTTAATGGTCTTGTAGATAGCTCGACTGGTGCTTGGCTGAATGAGCGAACCAGTTGTAGGACTCGTATGTAATCCAGATTGTTAGGGAGATGCTGCATCGCCTTGAGCAACGATGTCAAGGAAATGGCGCACACACAGCTAATTAGCTGTAAACCGGGTTCTTGTTTTATGAGTAGTGTAAACTGTTGTTTATCAACTATGACCCTGGCTCCGTCAGGAGCAATTCCCACCATGTTGTTAATTTTTAGACTGCTATCTTCCAAAAACCTAATGATAGCTTCCACAATCCCTTTTGGCATCTGAACGTGAAAGTTCAGCCAGGCCGAGGTAATTGCTGACAAAGTTGTTTCTTGGAGCGACATTTCACGTAAATGCAAAGCAGTTTGTTTACAGAAATGTTGGTGGTTTCATTCAGATAAAGTAAGGGGACTCACCGATGTCCTCTCTAAACTCTTGTCTGAAATGCGGTGCCAGTACTGATTTGATTACAGTCGTACACTTGGTTCTGTGCGTTTTAAATTCTCCGGTCTCATCTTGCAGTATATCTGATAAGTCGTTCACAGCGTTAATAGAAGTGTGGCGAGCGATAGACGTTGCTATGCTGAGCTCGTGGCGTTTCTGGTCGTCTTTGATGTTCTGGTTGCTCGTCATGGGCACAGTAAAGGGTTTCACACTAGACAGGCAACGAACCTTGTGTTTGCTGGTTGCACCGTGATCTTAAGTCTTTTAAATGAGCCCTAATGCCGCTTTTGCCAAATTTGCAATGTGCCTTTGTCTCGTAGGTAGTACCATATAGCACCATAACTAATTTGTGAAGAAAAACTCGGGAAGTGAAGCTAAGTTTACTAGTTAAATTGGCAGTTAATTCCTCTTGGATTACATGTTTGCGTGGATCAAATGAGTGAATACTTTGGTGTTAAGAGTATGTCATTGAATGCAGGTAATGTGAAGTTAGTACTGTTATTTGGGTGACATTTCATGCTTCTAACATGTAACCTGATTCTCCATGGCGCTTGCATGCGTTTGTTTCCTGTAGACGACCCACTCTGATACCTGCCAATAAACGGGTAAAGGGAAGTTCTGTCTCCTCTGTTTGATCAACACACATTGGTGACGGCTGTCGCACCTGGACCACATACTCTCACCTACACCTTCTTTATGCTAGCTCTATCCCGTCTGCTCCTGGGTCCTGCGTTGGTCCGTCGACAAAGAAAACGTGTTCCGTTGTTGGCGTAAGTGGCTCCGTTGGCGGGAGCGGTGTTGGTAGCTTTGTGGTTGGTCTTGCTTTCCAACGCGTCCGTCTCTGGTCCCCGAAGCACAAGTCCGTCGGAGTCTCGGTCTGGTGAGCCATAGCCGTTGCGCTGGTGTGGGCGCCCGTGCCGGTAGTTGACTGTCGTCCACTCGGTGGCTTCCGTGTAGGTTTGCCGGTGGTGGAAAAGACGTGGTCTGTCATACGTGTAGGTGGCTCCTTCATTTCGGTTAGTCGCGTCTCGTCTGTAAGGGGGTCCCGTGTTGGTTTGTCGTTGAGGAAAACGTGTTCCGTCACTGATTTAAGTAGCTAAATTGGTGAAGGCGGTGTTGGTAGTTGCGTGGTTGGTACTCCCTTCCAACGCGGCCGTCGAAGTCTTGGTCTGGCGAGCCGTAGTCGTTGCTGCTGTCGACGCCCGTGTCGATAGTTGATGTTTATCCACTTAGTGTTTTTTTTTCTTCTGTCCTAGGTCGCCATAATGCTGTGGATTGACTCGTCCGGATAAAAGGTAAAAAATAAATAAATTCGGGGTTTTTAAGTATTTTGTCCAGAAACCAAAGCGTTGTCAATTGGCTTGGTTTCTGTTTAGACAGGCCATTGAGATGTTGCTCTGTCTTAAAAAAAAAAAACCAAAACATTTTTTTAACTTTTTCTAAATAAGAGAGGGGGGGTATTTTGCCCAGAAACCAGAGCGCCGTCTATCGGCTTGTTTTCTGCTTAGACAGGCTGAATGTTGCGACGTTTCGGTTTTTGAGACATTCAGGCCGGCCTATATGACGTTTTATGGTAAAAACAAATTGAAGTAGCTACGTGGGGAAAAAAATCCGTCATTGATGTAACGTTCCTCTCCTATCTTCTGTTAATCTATTTTTATAGTCCCTCAAGGCTTTGAAAAGCAGGTTGGCATGTCGGGATTGAAAGATTTTTCATTTTGTCCAAGAAATCTTATGTATCTTGGATGTAGCTAGGATGTTTTAGACATGGGATTAAGATAACATTCAGTAAATTCTGCTGTTAAGTATCACTGTTGCAGTCAAACAATTGTGTAACCGGGAGGAATTTCATAGGGTGTACTCCAGGATTTTGGATCTTGGTAATAAATAAAATCTTTTAGGGGGGGGGGGGATTGTCACTACCCTTCAAATATATATGTATGTATGTATATATATATATATGTGTGTATGTATATATAATATATGTGTGTGTGTGTATATATATATATATGTATATGTATATATATATATATAGATGTGTGTGTATATATGTTGTTTTTAGTATTAATCAAACCTCCAATATTTTGTGTACTACTGGTATGGGAAAATGGGGCTACTAAGTTTGGTGTAATGTCTGGTGTTACTGAATTCTGTCTGCGACACATTATTCCCTATCCAAAATAACGTCCCCACTACCTTTTATCTGCGGGTTCAATAACAATGTGTGTGTTGTTTTGAAGTTGCTTAAGAGCTTCAATTTCTTCCTGGGATAAATTAGTGTTGTCTTTTCGATCCCAGTGAAGATTCCTTGGAACGAATATACGCTATGTACAAAAGTACTGGGACACACCACCTAATCATTGAATTCAGGTGTTTCATTCAGATTCATTGCCATAGGTGTATAAAATTAAGCAGCTAGCCATGCAGCCTGCATTTACAAACATTTGTGAAAGAATGGGTTTGACTAACCATTAAGTGGCAAGGTCTGCATCAGTTCTGTATTAGTCAGATTCAATGTCAATATATTATTGGCGAATTATCTCCCTCGCAAGCTCTGACGAATGAAGGCGTAACCTTACATTCACTGTCGGTGAGTAAGTGGAGAAGAGGAGACGAGAGCTGTGCCTAATGTTAATAAGATTGGCTTGTCTTTAATTTTCTGAGTGTTGGGAGATGACCGACAACAAAAACGGCAGAAGCCAAAAGATCAAAAACATCATTCACAATGAATGGGAGGAAGATTTTTATTTTTTATTCCAACGCAAAATCCATATGTCTGATCTGCAATACTAGTGCCGACGAAGAGTAATTTGGAGCGGCATTTTAAGATGGTGCACAAAAGTAATGATACAGATTTCCCAGTGAAAACGGCTCTAAGAACCAGAAAATAGCAGGAATTGAAGTCTCAATTAGCGCAAGTAATTTTTATGAGACAACTCCAAGCGTAAGGTTGCAATGATGATATCGTATCGCAATCAGCCACGTTCTTGTTAAGCATACAATCGTTCAAGATGGTGAAATTGTAAAAGACGTTTGTTGTGGCTGCTGATGCACTCTAAGGTGATTTCAAGAATAAAACGGACACTGACTGCCATGAAAGACCTTCAACTATCCCGGAATACTGTTACACGGCGCTGTGAGGAAATGGCCGAGAATGCTAACGAGCAATTGTATGACATGGATGCATGCGAGTGTTTTTCCTAATAGTTTGACGAGTTAACCGATATGGTAGTTGTGGCACAGTTATGCATTTTCACTAGAATGTTCTTTGAAGACATGAGCGCAAAAGATCTACTCCCCATTTTGCCGCTTAAAGGGCAGACTAGAGGCGAATATATTTTTCAAGCATTCATGGAATTCGTTAACCAGACTATACTTCCCCTTTTTTAAACTCCTCTCCCTTGCAACTGATGGCGCACCTGCTATGTTAGGCTGTACTAATGGGTTCGTGGAATTGTGCAAGCAAAGTGATTCTTTATCATTGCATAATTCACCAACAAGCGCTGTGTGGGAAGATCTTGAA
>NC_079220.1:60212076-60220590 GCF_029633865.1 Lampris incognitus
GGTTAGGGTTAGGGTTAGGGTTAGGGTTAGGGTTAGGGTTAGGGTTAGGGTTAGGGTTAGGGTTAGGGTTAGGGTTAGGGTTAGGGTTAGGGTTAGGGTTAGGGTTAGGGTTAGGGTTAGGGTTAGGGTTAGGGTTAGGGTTAGGGTTAGGGTTAGGGTTAGGGTTAGGGTTAGGGTTAGGGTTAGGGTTAGGGTTAGGGTTAGGGTTAGGGTTAGGGTTAGGGTTAGGGTTAGGGTTAGGGTTAGGGTTAGGGTTAGGGTTAGGGTTAGGGTTAGGGTTAGGGTTAGGGTTAGGGTTAGGGTTAGGGTTAGGGTTAGGGTTAGGGTTAGGGTTAGGGTTAGGGTTAGGGTTAGGGTTAGGGTTAGGGTTAGGGTTAGGGTTAGGGTTAGGGTTAGGGTTAGGGTTAGGGTTAGGGTTAGGGTTAGGGTTAGGGTTAGGGTTAGGGTTAGGGTTAGGGTTAGGGTTAGGGTTAGGGTTAGGGTTAGGGTTAGGGTTAGGGTTAGGGTTAGGGTTAGGGTTAGGGTTAGGGTTAGGGTTAGGGTTAGGGTTAGGGTTAGGGTTAGGGTTAGGGTTAGGGTTAGGGTTAGGGTTAGGGTTAGGGTTAGGGTTAGGGTTAGGGTTAGGGTTAGGGTTAGGGTTAGGGTTAGGGTTAGGGTTAGGGTTAGGGTTAGGGTTAGGGTTAGGGTTAGGGTTAGGGTTAGGGTTAGGGTTAGGGTTAGGGTTAGGGTTAGGGTTAGGGTTAGGGTTAGGGTTAGGGTTAGGGTTAGGGTTAGGGTTAGGGTTAGGGTTAGGGTTAGGGTTAGGGTTAGGGTTAGGGTTAGGGTTAGGGTTAGGGTTAGGGTTAGGGTTAGGGTTAGGGTTAGGGTTAGGGTTAGGGTTAGGGTTAGGGTTAGGGTTAGGGTTAGGGTTAGGGTTAGGGTTAGGGTTAGGGTTAGGGTTAGGGTTAGGGTTAGGGTTAGGGTTAGGGTTAGGGTTAGGGTTAGGGTTAGGGTTAGGGTTAGGGTTAGGGTTAGGGTTAGGGTTAGGGTTAGGGTTAGGGTTAGGGTTAGGGTTAGGGTTAGGGTTAGGGTTAGGGTTAGGGTTAGGGTTAGGGTTAGGGTTAGGGTTAGGGTTAGGGTTAGGGTTAGGGTTAGGGTTAGGGTTAGGGTTAGGGTTAGGGTTAGGGTTAGGGTTAGGGTTAGGGTTAGGGTTAGGGTTAGGGTTAGGGTTAGGGTTAGGGTTAGGGTTAGGGTTAGGGTTAGGGTTAGGGTTAGGGTTAGGGTTAGGGTTAGGGTTAGGGTTAGGGTTAGGGTTAGGGTTAGGGTTAGGGTTAGGGTTAGGGTTAGGGTTAGGGTTAGGGTTAGGGTTAGGGTTAGGGTTAGGGTTAGGGTTAGGGTTAGGGTTAGGGTTAGGGTTAGGGTTAGGGTTAGGGTTAGGGTTAGGGTTAGGGTTAGGGTTAGGGTTAGGGTTAGGGTTAGGGTTAGGGTTAGGGTTAGGGTTAGGGTTAGGGTTAGGGTTAGGGTTAGGGTTAGGGTTAGGGTTAGGGTTAGGGTTAGGGTTAGGGTTAGGGTTAGGGTTAGGGTTAGGGTTAGGGTTAGGGTTAGGGTTAGGGTTAGGGTTAGGGTTAGGGTTAGGGTTAGGGTTAGGGTTAGGGTTAGGGTTAGGGTTAGGGTTAGGGTTAGGGTTAGGGTTAGGGTTAGGGTTAGGGTTAGGGTTAGGGTTAGGGTTAGGGTTAGGGTTAGGGTTAGGGTTAGGGTTAGGGTTAGGGTTAGGGTTAGGGTTAGGGTTAGGGTTAGGGTTAGGGTTAGGGTTAGGGTTAGGGTTAGGGTTAGGGTTAGGGTTAGGGTTAGGGTTAGGGTTAGGGTTAGGGTTAGGGTTAGGGTTAGGGTTAGGGTTAGGGTTAGGGTTAGGGTTAGGGTTAGGGTTAGGGTTAGGGTTAGGGTTAGGGTTAGGGTTAGGGTTAGGGTTAGGGTTAGGGTTAGGGTTAGGGTTAGGGTTAGGGTTAGGGTTAGGGTTAGGGTTAGGGTTAGGGTTAGGGTTAGGGTTAGGGTTAGGGTTAGGGTTAGGGTTAGGGTTAGGGTTAGGGTTAGGGTTAGGGTTAGGGTTAGGGTTAGGGTTAGGGTTAGGGTTAGGGTTAGGGTTAGGGTTAGGGTTAGGGTTAGGGTTAGGGTTAGGGTTAGGGTTAGGGTTAGGGTTAGGGTTAGGGTTAGGGTTAGGGTTAGGGTTAGGGTTAGGGTTAGGGTTAGGGTTAGGGTTAGGGTTAGGGTTAGGGTTAGGGTTAGGGTTAGGGTTAGGGTTAGGGTTAGGGTTAGGGTTAGGGTTAGGGTTAGGGTTAGGGTTAGGGTTAGGGTTAGGGTTAGGGTTAGGGTTAGGGTTAGGGTTAGGGTTAGGGTTAGGGTTAGGGTTAGGGTTAGGGTTAGGGTTAGGGTTAGGGTTAGGGTTAGGGTTAGGGTTAGGGTTAGGGTTAGGGTTAGGGTTAGGGTTAGGGTTAGGGTTAGGGTTAGGGTTAGGGTTAGGGTTAGGGTTAGGGTTAGGGTTAGGGTTAGGGTTAGGGTTAGGGTTAGGGTTAGGGTTAGGGTTAGGGTTAGGGTTAGGGTTAGGGTTAGGGTTAGGGTTAGGGTTAGGGTTAGGGTTAGGGTTAGGGTTAGGGTTAGGGTTAGGGTTAGGGTTAGGGTTAGGGTTAGGGTTAGGGTTAGGGTTAGGGTTAGGGTTAGGGTTAGGGTTAGGGTTAGGGTTAGGGTTAGGGTTAGGGTTAGGGTTAGGGTTAGGGTTAGGGTTAGGGTTAGGGTTAGGGTTAGGGTTAGGGTTAGGGTTAGGGTTAGGGTTAGGGTTAGGGTTAGGGTTAGGGTTAGGGTTAGGGTTAGGGTTAGGGTTAGGGTTAGGGTTAGGGTTAGGGTTAGGGTTAGGGTTAGGGTTAGGGTTAGGGTTAGGGTTAGGGTTAGGGTTAGGGTTAGGGTTAGGGTTAGGGTTAGGGTTAGGGTTAGGGTTAGGGTTAGGGTTAGGGTTAGGGTTAGGGTTAGGGTTAGGGTTAGGGTTAGGGTTAGGGTTAGGGTTAGGGTTAGGGTTAGGGTTAGGGTTAGGGTTAGGGTTAGGGTTAGGGTTAGGGTTAGGGTTAGGGTTAGGGTTAGGGTTAGGGTTAGGGTTAGGGTTAGGGTTAGGGTTAGGGTTAGGGTTAGGGTTAGGGTTAGGGTTAGGGTTAGGGTTAGGGTTAGGGTTAGGGTTAGGGTTAGGGTTAGGGTTAGGGTTAGGGTTAGGGTTAGGGTTAGGGTTAGGGTTAGGGTTAGGGTTAGGGTTAGGGTTAGGGTTAGGGTTAGGGTTAGGGTTAGGGTTAGGGTTAGGGTTAGGGTTAGGGTTAGGGTTAGGGTTAGGGTTAGGGTTAGGGTTAGGGTTAGGGTTAGGGTTAGGGTTAGGGTTAGGGTTAGGGTTAGGGTTAGGGTTAGGGTTAGGGTTAGGGTTAGGGTTAGGGTTAGGGTTAGGGTTAGGGTTAGGGTTAGGGTTAGGGTTAGGGTTAGGGTTAGGGTTAGGGTTAGGGTTAGGGTTAGGGTTAGGGTTAGGGTTAGGGTTAGGGTTAGGGTTAGGGTTAGGGTTAGGGTTAGGGTTAGGGTTAGGGTTAGGGTTAGGGTTAGGGTTAGGGTTAGGGTTAGGGTTAGGGTTAGGGTTAGGGTTAGGGTTAGGGTTAGGGTTAGGGTTAGGGTTAGGGTTAGGGTTAGGGTTAGGGTTAGGGTTAGGGTTAGGGTTAGGGTTAGGGTTAGGGTTAGGGTTAGGGTTAGGGTTAGGGTTAGGGTTAGGGTTAGGGTTAGGGTTAGGGTTAGGGTTAGGGTTAGGGTTAGGGTTAGGGTTAGGGTTAGGGTTAGGGTTAGGGTTAGGGTTAGGGTTAGGGTTAGGGTTAGGGTTAGGGTTAGGGTTAGGGTTAGGGTTAGGGTTAGGGTTAGGGTTAGGGTTAGGGTTAGGGTTAGGGTTAGGGTTAGGGTTAGGGTTAGGGTTAGGGTTAGGGTTAGGGTTAGGGTTAGGGTTAGGGTTAGGGTTAGGGTTAGGGTTAGGGTTAGGGTTAGGGTTAGGGTTAGGGTTAGGGTTAGGGTTAGGGTTAGGGTTAGGGTTAGGGTTAGGGTTAGGGTTAGGGTTAGGGTTAGGGTTAGGGTTAGGGTTAGGGTTAGGGTTAGGGTTAGGGTTAGGGTTAGGGTTAGGGTTAGGGTTAGGGTTAGGGTTAGGGTTAGGGTTAGGGTTAGGGTTAGGGTTAGGGTTAGGGTTAGGGTTAGGGTTAGGGTTAGGGTTAGGGTTAGGGTTAGGGTTAGGGTTAGGGTTAGGGTTAGGGTTAGGGTTAGGGTTAGGGTTAGGGTTAGGGTTAGGGTTAGGGTTAGGGTTAGGGTTAGGGTTAGGGTTAGGGTTAGGGTTAGGGTTAGGGTTAGGGTTAGGGTTAGGGTTAGGGTTAGGGTTAGGGTTAGGGTTAGGGTTAGGGTTAGGGTTAGGGTTAGGGTTAGGGTTAGGGTTAGGGTTAGGGTTAGGGTTAGGGTTAGGGTTAGGGTTAGGGTTAGGGTTAGGGTTAGGGTTAGGGTTAGGGTTAGGGTTAGGGTTAGGGTTAGGGTTAGGGTTAGGGTTAGGGTTAGGGTTAGGGTTAGGGTTAGGGTTAGGGTTAGGGTTAGGGTTAGGGTTAGGGTTAGGGTTAGGGTTAGGGTTAGGGTTAGGGTTAGGGTTAGGGTTAGGGTTAGGGTTAGGGTTAGGGTTAGGGTTAGGGTTAGGGTTAGGGTTAGGGTTAGGGTTAGGGTTAGGGTTAGGGTTAGGGTTAGGGTTAGGGTTAGGGTTAGGGTTAGGGTTAGGGTTAGGGTTAGGGTTAGGGTTAGGGTTAGGGTTAGGGTTAGGGTTAGGGTTAGGGTTAGGGTTAGGGTTAGGGTTAGGGTTAGGGTTAGGGTTAGGGTTAGGGTTAGGGTTAGGGTTAGGGTTAGGGTTAGGGTTAGGGTTAGGGTTAGGGTTAGGGTTAGGGTTAGGGTTAGGGTTAGGGTTAGGGTTAGGGTTAGGGTTAGGGTTAGGGTTAGGGTTAGGGTTAGGGTTAGGGTTAGGGTTAGGGTTAGGGTTAGGGTTAGGGTTAGGGTTAGGGTTAGGGTTAGGGTTAGGGTTAGGGTTAGGGTTAGGGTTAGGGTTAGGGTTAGGGTTAGGGTTAGGGTTAGGGTTAGGGTTAGGGTTAGGGTTAGGGTTAGGGTTAGGGTTAGGGTTAGGGTTAGGGTTAGGGTTAGGGTTAGGGTTAGGGTTAGGGTTAGGGTTAGGGTTAGGGTTAGGGTTAGGGTTAGGGTTAGGGTTAGGGTTAGGGTTAGGGTTAGGGTTAGGGTTAGGGTTAGGGTTAGGGTTAGGGTTAGGGTTAGGGTTAGGGTTAGGGTTAGGGTTAGGGTTAGGGTTAGGGTTAGGGTTAGGGTTAGGGTTAGGGTTAGGGTTAGGGTTAGGGTTAGGGTTAGGGTTAGGGTTAGGGTTAGGGTTAGGGTTAGGGTTAGGGTTAGGGTTAGGGTTAGGGTTAGGGTTAGGGTTAGGGTTAGGGTTAGGGTTAGGGTTAGGGTTAGGGTTAGGGTTAGGGTTAGGGTTAGGGTTAGGGTTAGGGTTAGGGTTAGGGTTAGGGTTAGGGTTAGGGTTAGGGTTAGGGTTAGGGTTAGGGTTAGGGTTAGGGTTAGGGTTAGGGTTAGGGTTAGGGTTAGGGTTAGGGTTAGGGTTAGGGTTAGGGTTAGGGTTAGGGTTAGGGTTAGGGTTAGGGTTAGGGTTAGGGTTAGGGTTAGGGTTAGGGTTAGGGTTAGGGTTAGGGTTAGGGTTAGGGTTAGGGTTAGGGTTAGGGTTAGGGTTAGGGTTAGGGTTAGGGTTAGGGTTAGGGTTAGGGTTAGGGTTAGGGTTAGGGTTAGGGTTAGGGTTAGGGTTAGGGTTAGGGTTAGGGTTAGGGTTAGGGTTAGGGTTAGGGTTAGGGTTAGGGTTAGGGTTAGGGTTAGGGTTAGGGTTAGGGTTAGGGTTAGGGTTAGGGTTAGGGTTAGGGTTAGGGTTAGGGTTAGGGTTAGGGTTAGGGTTAGGGTTAGGGTTAGGGTTAGGGTTAGGGTTAGGGTTAGGGTTAGGGTTAGGGTTAGGGTTAGGGTTAGGGTTAGGGTTAGGGTTAGGGTTAGGGTTAGGGTTAGGGTTAGGGTTAGGGTTAGGGTTAGGGTTAGGGTTAGGGTTAGGGTTAGGGTTAGGGTTAGGGTTAGGGTTAGGGTTAGGGTTAGGGTTAGGGTTAGGGTTAGGGTTAGGGTTAGGGTTAGGGTTAGGGTTAGGGTTAGGGTTAGGGTTAGGGTTAGGGTTAGGGTTAGGGTTAGGGTTAGGGTTAGGGTTAGGGTTAGGGTTAGGGTTAGGGTTAGGGTTAGGGTTAGGGTTAGGGTTAGGGTTAGGGTTAGGGTTAGGGTTAGGGTTAGGGTTAGGGTTAGGGTTAGGGTTAGGGTTAGGGTTAGGGTTAGGGTTAGGGTTAGGGTTAGGGTTAGGGTTAGGGTTAGGGTTAGGGTTAGGGTTAGGGTTAGGGTTAGGGTTAGGGTTAGGGTTAGGGTTAGGGTTAGGGTTAGGGTTAGGGTTAGGGTTAGGGTTAGGGTTAGGGTTAGGGTTAGGGTTAGGGTTAGGGTTAGGGTTAGGGTTAGGGTTAGGGTTAGGGTTAGGGTTAGGGTTAGGGTTAGGGTTAGGGTTAGGGTTAGGGTTAGGGTTAGGGTTAGGGTTAGGGTTAGGGTTAGGGTTAGGGTTAGGGTTAGGGTTAGGGTTAGGGTTAGGGTTAGGGTTAGGGTTAGGGTTAGGGTTAGGGTTAGGGTTAGGGTTAGGGTTAGGGTTAGGGTTAGGGTTAGGGTTAGGGTTAGGGTTAGGGTTAGGGTTAGGGTTAGGGTTAGGGTTAGGGTTAGGGTTAGGGTTAGGGTTAGGGTTAGGGTTAGGGTTAGGGTTAGGGTTAGGGTTAGGGTTAGGGTTAGGGTTAGGGTTAGGGTTAGGGTTAGGGTTAGGGTTAGGGTTAGGGTTAGGGTTAGGGTTAGGGTTAGGGTTAGGGTTAGGGTTAGGGTTAGGGTTAGGGTTAGGGTTAGGGTTAGGGTTAGGGTTAGGGTTAGGGTTAGGGTTAGGGTTAGGGTTAGGGTTAGGGTTAGGGTTAGGGTTAGGGTTAGGGTTAGGGTTAGGGTTAGGGTTAGGGTTAGGGTTAGGGTTAGGGTTAGGGTTAGGGTTAGGGTTAGGGTTAGGGTTAGGGTTAGGGTTAGGGTTAGGGTTAGGGTTAGGGTTAGGGTTAGGGTTAGGGTTAGGGTTAGGGTTAGGGTTAGGGTTAGGGTTAGGGTTAGGGTTAGGGTTAGGGTTAGGGTTAGGGTTAGGGTTAGGGTTAGGGTTAGGGTTAGGGTTAGGGTTAGGGTTAGGGTTAGGGTTAGGGTTAGGGTTAGGGTTAGGGTTAGGGTTAGGGTTAGGGTTAGGGTTAGGGTTAGGGTTAGGGTTAGGGTTAGGGTTAGGGTTAGGGTTAGGGTTAGGGTTAGGGTTAGGGTTAGGGTTAGGGTTAGGGTTAGGGTTAGGGTTAGGGTTAGGGTTAGGGTTAGGGTTAGGGTTAGGGTTAGGGTTAGGGTTAGGGTTAGGGTTAGGGTTAGGGTTAGGGTTAGGGTTAGGGTTAGGGTTAGGGTTAGGGTTAGGGTTAGGGTTAGGGTTAGGGTTAGGGTTAGGGTTAGGGTTAGGGTTAGGGTTAGGGTTAGGGTTAGGGTTAGGGTTAGGGTTAGGGTTAGGGTTAGGGTTAGGGTTAGGGTTAGGGTTAGGGTTAGGGTTAGGGTTAGGGTTAGGGTTAGGGTTAGGGTTAGGGTTAGGGTTAGGGTTAGGGTTAGGGTTAGGGTTAGGGTTAGGGTTAGGGTTAGGGTTAGGGTTAGGGTTAGGGTTAGGGTTAGGGTTAGGGTTAGGGTTAGGGTTAGGGTTAGGGTTAGGGTTAGGGTTAGGGTTAGGGTTAGGGTTAGGGTTAGGGTTAGGGTTAGGGTTAGGGTTAGGGTTAGGGTTAGGGTTAGGGTTAGGGTTAGGGTTAGGGTTAGGGTTAGGGTTAGGGTTAGGGTTAGGGTTAGGGTTAGGGTTAGGGTTAGGGTTAGGGTTAGGGTTAGGGTTAGGGTTAGGGTTAGGGTTAGGGTTAGGGTTAGGGTTAGGGTTAGGGTTAGGGTTAGGGTTAGGGTTAGGGTTAGGGTTAGGGTTAGGGTTAGGGTTAGGGTTAGGGTTAGGGTTAGGGTTAGGGTTAGGGTTAGGGTTAGGGTTAGGGTTAGGGTTAGGGTTAGGGTTAGGGTTAGGGTTAGGGTTAGGGTTAGGGTTAGGGTTAGGGTTAGGGTTAGGGTTAGGGTTAGGGTTAGGGTTAGGGTTAGGGTTAGGGTTAGGGTTAGGGTTAGGGTTAGGGTTAGGGTTAGGGTTAGGGTTAGGGTTAGGGTTAGGGTTAGGGTTAGGGTTAGGGTTAGGGTTAGGGTTAGGGTTAGGGTTAGGGTTAGGGTTAGGGTTAGGGTTAGGGTTAGGGTTAGGGTTAGGGTTAGGGTTAGGGTTAGGGTTAGGGTTAGGGTTAGGGTTAG
>NC_079221.1:0-22500 GCF_029633865.1 Lampris incognitus
TTCCTTCTGTATTCACCCTCTTTCCCCACTCCATTCCACCCCACACACACACACACACACACACACACACACACACACACACACGGAAAAAATAAATAAAAAAATAAAAAAAATAATAAAATAAAAAAATGAATTGATGGTAATTGTGGTGTTTGGTTGATGGGTGGGTGGGGGTGGCGCTCCGTTTTCTGCCGCCTGCGGGACTCGATCGCGGCCCGCTGGGCTGACGGGCGGGCGCGCTATCCGCCACACCACATGGGCGTGGGAGTTTGCTCACACACATAGCTACACATAGTTACTTTGCCCCTCTGTCCTTCCGGGATCAATGACCAATCAGGGGGCTGCGTCTCCTGCCCCGCCGAGATTCAAAATACGAAGTGGCGTATGGGGTTGGCGCAGCGGTGTTGCCGCCGGGCTGATTGGACGCGTTTGTCCCGGAAGGGGGAGGGGGCTCCCGCGTCCACACACACTATATATACACCTTGGCTTGTCCTTTCTGCCTGTTCACCTCTGATGAAGCAACGTCTAGTTGCGAAACGTTGGGTGTTTGAACTCCAATGCGCTCGGGTATCGCTTCTTTTTTTAAAAAGGAATTTTCCGATTAGAGTTGTGCTCCCACTTCTTTGATCGGATGATTGGCTGTCGCAACATTATTAATTTCAAAACGGCGGTGGGGGACTCTTTTCCTCGGCCGCGCGCCCGGCCCGGGGCGTGCTGGGCCGCTCGCCCGGAGACGTCCACGCGGTCGGAGACTTCGACGAAAGCCGGGGGACGTGGTTTCGGCGGCGGCCGGGCCCGGGGCGGCGGCCGGGACGCCGGGCCGGCGCGTACTGAGGTAGGAGCCCGCCACCAGTCTAATTCTTCTTTTTTTCAGGAGCGGACCGACGCATTGGAGTTAACAGGTATGAACGGACAGCCAACACACAGAGCACACGCACGCGACTTCCATCCACGACCACACATGTCCATCGCCACACACCCAACACATAGATCACGACATGCGCGCGTACACGCGCACACGCACACACCGCCTCACATGCGGACCGGATACCCTTGCACACGCACACAATCTCGGCAGCCACTCACCTACAGACCCATCCAGCCGTCGACCCCAGAAACTAGACACAACAGCAAACGGTATTATAGGCTCATTCAGGCCACATACCACAAACGTGTCATAGATGAGGCCATAGCCACGAAAACATTTCCCCCCGGTATGATGAGACAAGTTAACAAACTCACGGCCTTCATCAAACCGGCAGCTCCCACACAACACACACACAACAGAGTGGCAGAAAACACCATCTCCTGGATGGAAAACAACATGGCCATTTTACAGGAACATTACCGGGCCACTATGGCAACCTTCACTGACACACCCAAAGATGCCTTAGCCCTCCGGATTGCTATTGGTTGGGCTAGGAAGAAATATGGCCAAAAACTCAAACAGGACACCATTCACACAGTAGAACACATCTTAGACATTCACCCACACAATCGCACACCAGCCGACCCACAACCCTGCCCCCCCCCTCCTCCCCCTCCTCCTCCTCCCCCTCCCCGCGCTCATCACACACTCACCGCAAATACACAATCTCGGCCACTCATCCAAGGGGGGACAGAAGAAGACTTTCCACCCCTACCGAGGGCAAGGGCCCCATACAAACTATATTCACTTTACCTAGGTCCACGCGCTTCCCTCTCCGAAGAAATCGCCCGCCCCACATCAATTGCCCCAACAAACCGACACTCACCACTCACACAGACGACGGCAACCTGCCAAACAGCAGACCAGCCAAAAAAGTCGTCACAGCCCTCCTCAGTCCCACTACCCATCACAACACCCCAAGTAACCCCAACACCCACCACCCAACCCCGTAGCGGACCGCTAAAACCACTGACCGCCCTGCGGGACAGCCACGCTCAGGTCCATGCGCCACCCCAGACAGTAACACCACCACACACCACCCCGGACTTTGCGACTACCACCTTGGACGGACCCCTCAGGGAGTCTAACGTGGCCGTAACGACGGAGGACTCAATTCTTCCCCTCTCTCTATCCCCCACAGATCTCCCCGGCGGGCGGACCGGCTCGGTTGGGCAGCAAACCTCTCCCAGCCATCTCAAAAAAACACAGGGTGAAAAGGGTGAAACAACCATGATGAGCGGGACGCAGAAGGTCGATATGGCCGCAACAAGAGCCCATTCTGAACCCTCCACCCAACAAGATGGTGGGGCCTCGCTGCCTGGCCACCCCGGTCCGCGGGCCGCGACACCAGAAATAGACAATCGGCTCCCCACACACCCGCTATCCCCTACCACACCGTTTGCCCGGGCGCTGGGCACACCCCCCCTCCGCCAATCTCCATTCAGACCCACCTACCACATAGCGAGAGCGCACCTTAAAATAACAGCCTGGAATTTTAAACCCCGTAGACCCATCATTATCCTGGGTGATTCAAACATCAATAGGATCCCCCCTCACCACAACCCCGACATACAACTCGACAGTTATCCGGGAGCCACGCTGTATACTTTTCTGAAAGTATGCGAAAAGGCACCGATTTACCCGAACACCAAAATCGCAGTATTCTCAATTGGCCTCAACAACAGGGACCGGGACGCAAAACAAACCTCCATAAAACAGCTCAGAGCACTTTACAGACAGGCCAAAATCACCTTCCCAAATGCAGACATTTACTTCCCCATTATAAATTACTCCTCACGGCTCCCGCCAACCCACCAGGACAATTTGAAAATCATTAACAACACCATAGCCACACACCTCCCCTTCCTGGCAGAAATCCCACATGACACCTTCACCACGGAAAAAGATAACCTCCACTGGACAGCGTCCACAGCCCGCAATATCTTCCAACATTGGTGCAAACAATTAAATTTAACGTCGGCCTGAAGCCTAACCGGGCACGGGACGAGCACACCCCAGCATACCCACGACCGGACACACACCGCAATCGGGACCTGGTCTGGAATTCAGAATCACAAATTTGTAATCTGGCAACATTGTTCACTCCCACCACACCACAACGCCATCTCTTGGAGAGGGGGCTCACCTTCATCCCACGTCCCACCAACTTTGACTGGGAGCAACTTCATAGGGACCTACACAATTACCACAGACGAATAAAACTCAAAAATTATTTCCATCCCGACTCCCAACAACAACGACAACACAAACAATTCAGCCACCCGTCCACCTGGGAACCGGACAAGACCACCCTAGACCCGGAAACACAACACCTCATCCTCCAAGATAGACTGACTCTACGCCGCTACCGTCCCCCGGCGGATGTCCCAGACAACCTACCGGGGGCCGAACGCGCAGCGCTCAAACAACTAATCCATCACCCCAACATCATTATCAAACCGGCAGACAAAGGCAGCAAAATTGTAATCATGGACAGACAACAATACTCACTGGAGGCGAACAGACAGCTAAACAACACCACCTACTATAGACCCCTGGACGATACAATACAACCCCAGACCCAAATTCAAATCCGGACCATTATTCAGTCGCTACATAACAAAAAATACATTTCGGCCAAACAAAAACACTATCTATTCGGACCACAGAACCCACGACCCCGCTATTTTTATCTCCTACCAAAAATCCACAAAGAGCCACAAACTTGGACCGTTCCCTTTGAGGTTCCTCCCGGCCGCCCTATAGTCTCGGACTGCAATAGCGCCACCTACCACATTAGCCAATACATCGACCACTTCTTGGGCCCTCTCTCCACCCGACACCCCAGCTACATTAAAGACACATACCACTTCCTGGAAATCATCCGCTCCATGGCCGTCCCCGCCAACGCGTATGTATTCACAATTGACGTGGATAGCCTGTATACCAATATTAACACACAACTGGGTTTACAAGTCATCTCATCCGTTTTTTCTCGCAACCCGGACGACACACGACCGGATGCAGAAATCCTTCAACTCCTAGAATTGTGCCTGAAAAACAACGACTTCCTATTCAACAACCAATATTATCTCCAGGTGACCGGGACGGCCATGGGCCAGAGATTCGCACCATCCTATGCCAACCTCTACATGAGTGAATGGGAGCGAGAGGCCTTGGACAAATGCCCCCTAAAACCCACCCTCTACCTTCGGTTTTTAGACGACATTTTCGGAATCTGGCCACACGACCTGGCACAATTCTCAGACTTCATCCACATTCTCAATAATCATCACCCCTCCATCAAAATCAAACACACCATAGAATCGGAACAAATCAACTTCCTGGACACCACAGTCTATTTCAGGCCACTCAACACCACGCAGAAAACACTCCAGACCAAAGTTTATTTCAAACCAACGGACACACACTCACTATTACACAAAAATAGTTACCATCCAAGACACACGTTCATAGGCATAGTCAAATCACAACTCATCCGTTTCCGTCGCATTTGCTCAGACATCTCAGACTTCCACTCAGCCACCCAGATTCTGTTCAAAAGCCTCCGTAAACGAGGCTACTCCAAACGCTTCCTCCGCACCATTAAAAATAAAAGCAACACCTTGGCTCCTCCCGTTCCCATTCGCTCACCCCCCCATCGGCCCCAGCCCCCGCCAACCCAGGTTCCCAGATCCGAGCTGCCTCCACCCTCTTCCCCCTACCTGAACCAAGGCCTGGATCCTCTAAACCCCAGCCCTGACACCCCCTCCCACCCTTATCCTGATCTTAACCACCCCCAACCCCATCCTTATCCTAACCCTAACCCCAACCCTAACCCCAACCCTAACCATAACCCCAACCCTAACCCCAACCCTAACCCTAACCATAACCCCAACCCTAATCATAGCCCCAACCCTAACCCTAACCCTAACCACGACCCTAACCCTAAACTTAACCATGACCCTACCCCCGGTCCTTATCCTGAACCTAACTCTTCCCCCTTCCCCAATGAAGGCCTGCATCCCAACCCCCCTGTAGCGAGAGGCAGCTCGGGCCCACAACACACCGCCACAATTAGTTCACACCTCAACCCTACCCCGCCGCGGCACTTCATACCTCTCATCTCCACCTTTTCACACAAAATAACCGGTCTCCACCAGGCCATAAAGAACAGTTTCTCCAGTCTGCAGTCCCAGCACCCGGCTTTCCACAACAATAAAATCATATCCGCTTACAGAAAAAACAAGAGCCTCCACAACATACTGGTCAAATCCCAATTCTCCGATCACAGACCCACACCCCAATTACAATATGCACACCACTACAGAAACAGAAAATACATCCACAACCCACACACCAACACAGCTATGCCCACCTTGGGCTCATTCTCCGTCAACACCACAAACGTCGTTTACATCATCACATGCACCCTCTGCGACAAACACTACATTGGGGAAACCCGACACTCGATACATACACGACTCTCACAACACATACACAACATCATGGTAGGCAAACTTCGTACCCCCCTAATCACACACTTCCAAACGCACCCCTCCTCCCACCTCATCATCTCTGGCCTTGAAAACAACGATCACTGGACCGGGGGGCAGAGGAAGAGAGCGGAAAAACAGTGGATCCACAAGCTCCGGACGACCGCACCGGGAGGCCTCAATGATGACGTTTAATTACGCCGGCCCCTGTTTGCTCATGTCCATGCACCCGCCAACAACCATCTTTATCCATTGGGGGGACTAGTTCAGACACCGTAGGCCAGTGCAAATAAAGTCAATTACCGACACCCCAAACCCCAACCCTAACCCAACCCTAATCCAGCCAGTGCCACGGATCTGGACTCCCCCCTGCAACTCAGATAATCCGGAAACCCTACGTAAAAACGACCTCCACATTCTCTCACCATATCAGATTCCTTCTGTATTCACCCTCTTTCCCCACTCCATTCCACCCCACACACACACACACACACACACACACACACACACACACACACGGAAAAAATAAATAAAAAAATAAAAAAAATAATAAAATAAAAAAATGAATTGATGGTAATTGTGGTGTTTGGTTGATGGGTGGGTGGGGGTGGCGCTCCGTTTTCTGCCGCCTGCGGGACTCGATCGCGGCCCGCTGGGCTGACGGGCGGGCGCGCTATCCGCCACACCACATGGGCGTGGGAGTTTGCTCACACACATAGCTACACATAGTTACTTTGCCCCTCTGTCCTTCCGGGATCAATGACCAATCAGGGGGCTGCGTCTCCTGCCCCGCCGAGATTCAAAATACGAAGTGGCGTATGGGGTTGGCGCAGCGGTGTTGCCGCCGGGCTGATTGGACGCGTTTGTCCCGGAAGGGGGAGGGGGCTCCCGCGTCCACACACACTATATATACACCTTGGCTTGTCCTTTCTGCCTGTTCACCTCTGATGAAGCAACGTCTAGTTGCGAAACGTTGGGTGTTTGAACTCCAATGCGCTCGGGTATCGCTTCTTTTTTTAAAAAGGAATTTTCCGATTAGAGTTGTGCTCCCACTTCTTTGATCGGATGATTGGCTGTCGCAACATTATTAATTTCAAAACGGCGGTGGGGGACTCTTTTCCTCGGCCGCGCGCCCGGCCCGGGGCGTGCTGGGCCGCTCGCCCGGAGACGTCCACGCGGTCGGAGACTTCGACGAAAGCCGGGGGACGTGGTTTCGGCGGCGGCCGGGCCCGGGGCGGCGGCCGGGACGCCGGGCCGGCGCGTACTGAGGTAGGAGCCCGCCACCAGTCTAATTCTTCTTTTTTTCAGGAGCGGACCGACGCATTGGAGTTAACAGGTATGAACGGACAGCCAACACACAGAGCACACGCACGCGACTTCCATCCACGACCACACATGTCCATCGCCACACACCCAACACATAGATCACGACATGCGCGCGTACACGCGCACACGCACACACCGCCTCACATGCGGACCGGATACCCTTGCACACGCACACAATCTCGGCAGCCACTCACCTACAGACCCATCCAGCCGTCGACCCCAGAAACTAGACACAACAGCAAACGGTATTATAGGCTCATTCAGGCCACATACCACAAACGTGTCATAGATGAGGCCATAGCCACGAAAACATTTCCCCCCGGTATGATGAGACAAGTTAACAAACTCACGGCCTTCATCAAACCGGCAGCTCCCACACAACACACACACAACAGAGTGGCAGAAAACACCATCTCCTGGATGGAAAACAACATGGCCATTTTACAGGAACATTACCGGGCCACTATGGCAACCTTCACTGACACACCCAAAGATGCCTTAGCCCTCCGGATTGCTATTGGTTGGGCTAGGAAGAAATATGGCCAAAAACTCAAACAGGACACCATTCACACAGTAGAACACATCTTAGACATTCACCCACACAATCGCACACCAGCCGACCCACAACCCTGCCCCCCCCCTCCTCCCCCTCCTCCTCCTCCCCCTCCCCGCGCTCATCACACACTCACCGCAAATACACAATCTCGGCCACTCATCCAAGGGGGGACAGAAGAAGACTTTCCACCCCTACCGAGGGCAAGGGCCCCATACAAACTATATTCACTTTACCTAGGTCCACGCGCTTCCCTCTCCGAAGAAATCGCCCGCCCCACATCAATTGCCCCAACAAACCGACACTCACCACTCACACAGACGACGGCAACCTGCCAAACAGCAGACCAGCCAAAAAAGTCGTCACAGCCCTCCTCAGTCCCACTACCCATCACAACACCCCAAGTAACCCCAACACCCACCACCCAACCCCGTAGCGGACCGCTAAAACCACTGACCGCCCTGCGGGACAGCCACGCTCAGGTCCATGCGCCACCCCAGACAGTAACACCACCACACACCACCCCGGACTTTGCGACTACCACCTTGGACGGACCCCTCAGGGAGTCTAACGTGGCCGTAACGACGGAGGACTCAATTCTTCCCCTCTCTCTATCCCCCACAGATCTCCCCGGCGGGCGGACCGGCTCGGTTGGGCAGCAAACCTCTCCCAGCCATCTCAAAAAAACACAGGGTGAAAAGGGTGAAACAACCATGATGAGCGGGACGCAGAAGGTCGATATGGCCGCAACAAGAGCCCATTCTGAACCCTCCACCCAACAAGATGGTGGGGCCTCGCTGCCTGGCCACCCCGGTCCGCGGGCCGCGACACCAGAAATAGACAATCGGCTCCCCACACACCCGCTATCCCCTACCACACCGTTTGCCCGGGCGCTGGGCACACCCCCCCTCCGCCAATCTCCATTCAGACCCACCTACCACATAGCGAGAGCGCACCTTAAAATAACAGCCTGGAATTTTAAACCCCGTAGACCCATCATTATCCTGGGTGATTCAAACATCAATAGGATCCCCCCTCACCACAACCCCGACATACAACTCGACAGTTATCCGGGAGCCACGCTGTATACTTTTCTGAAAGTATGCGAAAAGGCACCGATTTACCCGAACACCAAAATCGCAGTATTCTCAATTGGCCTCAACAACAGGGACCGGGACGCAAAACAAACCTCCATAAAACAGCTCAGAGCACTTTACAGACAGGCCAAAATCACCTTCCCAAATGCAGACATTTACTTCCCCATTATAAATTACTCCTCACGGCTCCCGCCAACCCACCAGGACAATTTGAAAATCATTAACAACACCATAGCCACACACCTCCCCTTCCTGGCAGAAATCCCACATGACACCTTCACCACGGAAAAAGATAACCTCCACTGGACAGCGTCCACAGCCCGCAATATCTTCCAACATTGGTGCAAACAATTAAATTTAACGTCGGCCTGAAGCCTAACCGGGCACGGGACGAGCACACCCCAGCATACCCACGACCGGACACACACCGCAATCGGGACCTGGTCTGGAATTCAGAATCACAAATTTGTAATCTGGCAACATTGTTCACTCCCACCACACCACAACGCCATCTCTTGGAGAGGGGGCTCACCTTCATCCCACGTCCCACCAACTTTGACTGGGAGCAACTTCATAGGGACCTACACAATTACCACAGACGAATAAAACTCAAAAATTATTTCCATCCCGACTCCCAACAACAACGACAACACAAACAATTCAGCCACCCGTCCACCTGGGAACCGGACAAGACCACCCTAGACCCGGAAACACAACACCTCATCCTCCAAGATAGACTGACTCTACGCCGCTACCGTCCCCCGGCGGATGTCCCAGACAACCTACCGGGGGCCGAACGCGCAGCGCTCAAACAACTAATCCATCACCCCAACATCATTATCAAACCGGCAGACAAAGGCAGCAAAATTGTAATCATGGACAGACAACAATACTCACTGGAGGCGAACAGACAGCTAAACAACACCACCTACTATAGACCCCTGGACGATACAATACAACCCCAGACCCAAATTCAAATCCGGACCATTATTCAGTCGCTACATAACAAAAAATACATTTCGGCCAAACAAAAACACTATCTATTCGGACCACAGAACCCACGACCCCGCTATTTTTATCTCCTACCAAAAATCCACAAAGAGCCACAAACTTGGACCGTTCCCTTTGAGGTTCCTCCCGGCCGCCCTATAGTCTCGGACTGCAATAGCGCCACCTACCACATTAGCCAATACATCGACCACTTCTTGGGCCCTCTCTCCACCCGACACCCCAGCTACATTAAAGACACATACCACTTCCTGGAAATCATCCGCTCCATGGCCGTCCCCGCCAACGCGTATGTATTCACAATTGACGTGGATAGCCTGTATACCAATATTAACACACAACTGGGTTTACAAGTCATCTCATCCGTTTTTTCTCGCAACCCGGACGACACACGACCGGATGCAGAAATCCTTCAACTCCTAGAATTGTGCCTGAAAAACAACGACTTCCTATTCAACAACCAATATTATCTCCAGGTGACCGGGACGGCCATGGGCCAGAGATTCGCACCATCCTATGCCAACCTCTACATGAGTGAATGGGAGCGAGAGGCCTTGGACAAATGCCCCCTAAAACCCACCCTCTACCTTCGGTTTTTAGACGACATTTTCGGAATCTGGCCACACGACCTGGCACAATTCTCAGACTTCATCCACATTCTCAATAATCATCACCCCTCCATCAAAATCAAACACACCATAGAATCGGAACAAATCAACTTCCTGGACACCACAGTCTATTTCAGGCCACTCAACACCACGCAGAAAACACTCCAGACCAAAGTTTATTTCAAACCAACGGACACACACTCACTATTACACAAAAATAGTTACCATCCAAGACACACGTTCATAGGCATAGTCAAATCACAACTCATCCGTTTCCGTCGCATTTGCTCAGACATCTCAGACTTCCACTCAGCCACCCAGATTCTGTTCAAAAGCCTCCGTAAACGAGGCTACTCCAAACGCTTCCTCCGCACCATTAAAAATAAAAGCAACACCTTGGCTCCTCCCGTTCCCATTCGCTCACCCCCCCATCGGCCCCAGCCCCCGCCAACCCAGGTTCCCAGATCCGAGCTGCCTCCACCCTCTTCCCCCTACCTGAACCAAGGCCTGGATCCTCTAAACCCCAGCCCTGACACCCCCTCCCACCCTTATCCTGATCTTAACCACCCCCAACCCCATCCTTATCCTAACCCTAACCCCAACCCTAACCCCAACCCTAACCATAACCCCAACCCTAACCCCAACCCTAACCCTAACCATAACCCCAACCCTAATCATAGCCCCAACCCTAACCCTAACCCTAACCACGACCCTAACCCTAAACTTAACCATGACCCTACCCCCGGTCCTTATCCTGAACCTAACTCTTCCCCCTTCCCCAATGAAGGCCTGCATCCCAACCCCCCTGTAGCGAGAGGCAGCTCGGGCCCACAACACACCGCCACAATTAGTTCACACCTCAACCCTACCCCGCCGCGGCACTTCATACCTCTCATCTCCACCTTTTCACACAAAATAACCGGTCTCCACCAGGCCATAAAGAACAGTTTCTCCAGTCTGCAGTCCCAGCACCCGGCTTTCCACAACAATAAAATCATATCCGCTTACAGAAAAAACAAGAGCCTCCACAACATACTGGTCAAATCCCAATTCTCCGATCACAGACCCACACCCCAATTACAATATGCACACCACTACAGAAACAGAAAATACATCCACAACCCACACACCAACACAGCTATGCCCACCTTGGGCTCATTCTCCGTCAACACCACAAACGTCGTTTACATCATCACATGCACCCTCTGCGACAAACACTACATTGGGGAAACCCGACACTCGATACATACACGACTCTCACAACACATACACAACATCATGGTAGGCAAACTTCGTACCCCCCTAATCACACACTTCCAAACGCACCCCTCCTCCCACCTCATCATCTCTGGCCTTGAAAACAACGATCACTGGACCGGGGGGCAGAGGAAGAGAGCGGAAAAACAGTGGATCCACAAGCTCCGGACGACCGCACCGGGAGGCCTCAATGATGACGTTTAATTACGCCGGCCCCTGTTTGCTCATGTCCATGCACCCGCCAACAACCATCTTTATCCATTGGGGGGACTAGTTCAGACACCGTAGGCCAGTGCAAATAAAGTCAATTACCGACACCCCAAACCCCAACCCTAACCCAACCCTAATCCAGCCAGTGCCACGGATCTGGACTCCCCCCTGCAACTCAGATAATCCGGAAACCCTACGTAAAAACGACCTCCACATTCTCTCACCATATCAGATTCCTTCTGTATTCACCCTCTTTCCCCACTCCATTCCACCCCACACACACACACACACACACACACACACACACACACACACACGGAAAAAATAAATAAAAAAATAAAAAAAATAATAAAATAAAAAAATGAATTGATGGTAATTGTGGTGTTTGGTTGATGGGTGGGTGGGGGTGGCGCTCCGTTTTCTGCCGCCTGCGGGACTCGATCGCGGCCCGCTGGGCTGACGGGCGGGCGCGCTATCCGCCACACCACATGGGCGTGGGAGTTTGCTCACACACATAGCTACACATAGTTACTTTGCCCCTCTGTCCTTCCGGGATCAATGACCAATCAGGGGGCTGCGTCTCCTGCCCCGCCGAGATTCAAAATACGAAGTGGCGTATGGGGTTGGCGCAGCGGTGTTGCCGCCGGGCTGATTGGACGCGTTTGTCCCGGAAGGGGGAGGGGGCTCCCGCGTCCACACACACTATATATACACCTTGGCTTGTCCTTTCTGCCTGTTCACCTCTGATGAAGCAACGTCTAGTTGCGAAACGTTGGGTGTTTGAACTCCAATGCGCTCGGGTATCGCTTCTTTTTTTAAAAAGGAATTTTCCGATTAGAGTTGTGCTCCCACTTCTTTGATCGGATGATTGGCTGTCGCAACATTATTAATTTCAAAACGGCGGTGGGGGACTCTTTTCCTCGGCCGCGCGCCCGGCCCGGGGCGTGCTGGGCCGCTCGCCCGGAGACGTCCACGCGGTCGGAGACTTCGACGAAAGCCGGGGGACGTGGTTTCGGCGGCGGCCGGGCCCGGGGCGGCGGCCGGGACGCCGGGCCGGCGCGTACTGAGGTAGGAGCCCGCCACCAGTCTAATTCTTCTTTTTTTCAGGAGCGGACCGACGCATTGGAGTTAACAGGTATGAACGGACAGCCAACACACAGAGCACACGCACGCGACTTCCATCCACGACCACACATGTCCATCGCCACACACCCAACACATAGATCACGACATGCGCGCGTACACGCGCACACGCACACACCGCCTCACATGCGGACCGGATACCCTTGCACACGCACACAATCTCGGCAGCCACTCACCTACAGACCCATCCAGCCGTCGACCCCAGAAACTAGACACAACAGCAAACGGTATTATAGGCTCATTCAGGCCACATACCACAAACGTGTCATAGATGAGGCCATAGCCACGAAAACATTTCCCCCCGGTATGATGAGACAAGTTAACAAACTCACGGCCTTCATCAAACCGGCAGCTCCCACACAACACACACACAACAGAGTGGCAGAAAACACCATCTCCTGGATGGAAAACAACATGGCCATTTTACAGGAACATTACCGGGCCACTATGGCAACCTTCACTGACACACCCAAAGATGCCTTAGCCCTCCGGATTGCTATTGGTTGGGCTAGGAAGAAATATGGCCAAAAACTCAAACAGGACACCATTCACACAGTAGAACACATCTTAGACATTCACCCACACAATCGCACACCAGCCGACCCACAACCCTGCCCCCCCCCTCCTCCCCCTCCTCCTCCTCCCCCTCCCCGCGCTCATCACACACTCACCGCAAATACACAATCTCGGCCACTCATCCAAGGGGGGACAGAAGAAGACTTTCCACCCCTACCGAGGGCAAGGGCCCCATACAAACTATATTCACTTTACCTAGGTCCACGCGCTTCCCTCTCCGAAGAAATCGCCCGCCCCACATCAATTGCCCCAACAAACCGACACTCACCACTCACACAGACGACGGCAACCTGCCAAACAGCAGACCAGCCAAAAAAGTCGTCACAGCCCTCCTCAGTCCCACTACCCATCACAACACCCCAAGTAACCCCAACACCCACCACCCAACCCCGTAGCGGACCGCTAAAACCACTGACCGCCCTGCGGGACAGCCACGCTCAGGTCCATGCGCCACCCCAGACAGTAACACCACCACACACCACCCCGGACTTTGCGACTACCACCTTGGACGGACCCCTCAGGGAGTCTAACGTGGCCGTAACGACGGAGGACTCAATTCTTCCCCTCTCTCTATCCCCCACAGATCTCCCCGGCGGGCGGACCGGCTCGGTTGGGCAGCAAACCTCTCCCAGCCATCTCAAAAAAACACAGGGTGAAAAGGGTGAAACAACCATGATGAGCGGGACGCAGAAGGTCGATATGGCCGCAACAAGAGCCCATTCTGAACCCTCCACCCAACAAGATGGTGGGGCCTCGCTGCCTGGCCACCCCGGTCCGCGGGCCGCGACACCAGAAATAGACAATCGGCTCCCCACACACCCGCTATCCCCTACCACACCGTTTGCCCGGGCGCTGGGCACACCCCCCCTCCGCCAATCTCCATTCAGACCCACCTACCACATAGCGAGAGCGCACCTTAAAATAACAGCCTGGAATTTTAAACCCCGTAGACCCATCATTATCCTGGGTGATTCAAACATCAATAGGATCCCCCCTCACCACAACCCCGACATACAACTCGACAGTTATCCGGGAGCCACGCTGTATACTTTTCTGAAAGTATGCGAAAAGGCACCGATTTACCCGAACACCAAAATCGCAGTATTCTCAATTGGCCTCAACAACAGGGACCGGGACGCAAAACAAACCTCCATAAAACAGCTCAGAGCACTTTACAGACAGGCCAAAATCACCTTCCCAAATGCAGACATTTACTTCCCCATTATAAATTACTCCTCACGGCTCCCGCCAACCCACCAGGACAATTTGAAAATCATTAACAACACCATAGCCACACACCTCCCCTTCCTGGCAGAAATCCCACATGACACCTTCACCACGGAAAAAGATAACCTCCACTGGACAGCGTCCACAGCCCGCAATATCTTCCAACATTGGTGCAAACAATTAAATTTAACGTCGGCCTGAAGCCTAACCGGGCACGGGACGAGCACACCCCAGCATACCCACGACCGGACACACACCGCAATCGGGACCTGGTCTGGAATTCAGAATCACAAATTTGTAATCTGGCAACATTGTTCACTCCCACCACACCACAACGCCATCTCTTGGAGAGGGGGCTCACCTTCATCCCACGTCCCACCAACTTTGACTGGGAGCAACTTCATAGGGACCTACACAATTACCACAGACGAATAAAACTCAAAAATTATTTCCATCCCGACTCCCAACAACAACGACAACACAAACAATTCAGCCACCCGTCCACCTGGGAACCGGACAAGACCACCCTAGACCCGGAAACACAACACCTCATCCTCCAAGATAGACTGACTCTACGCCGCTACCGTCCCCCGGCGGATGTCCCAGACAACCTACCGGGGGCCGAACGCGCAGCGCTCAAACAACTAATCCATCACCCCAACATCATTATCAAACCGGCAGACAAAGGCAGCAAAATTGTAATCATGGACAGACAACAATACTCACTGGAGGCGAACAGACAGCTAAACAACACCACCTACTATAGACCCCTGGACGATACAATACAACCCCAGACCCAAATTCAAATCCGGACCATTATTCAGTCGCTACATAACAAAAAATACATTTCGGCCAAACAAAAACACTATCTATTCGGACCACAGAACCCACGACCCCGCTATTTTTATCTCCTACCAAAAATCCACAAAGAGCCACAAACTTGGACCGTTCCCTTTGAGGTTCCTCCCGGCCGCCCTATAGTCTCGGACTGCAATAGCGCCACCTACCACATTAGCCAATACATCGACCACTTCTTGGGCCCTCTCTCCACCCGACACCCCAGCTACATTAAAGACACATACCACTTCCTGGAAATCATCCGCTCCATGGCCGTCCCCGCCAACGCGTATGTATTCACAATTGACGTGGATAGCCTGTATACCAATATTAACACACAACTGGGTTTACAAGTCATCTCATCCGTTTTTTCTCGCAACCCGGACGACACACGACCGGATGCAGAAATCCTTCAACTCCTAGAATTGTGCCTGAAAAACAACGACTTCCTATTCAACAACCAATATTATCTCCAGGTGACCGGGACGGCCATGGGCCAGAGATTCGCACCATCCTATGCCAACCTCTACATGAGTGAATGGGAGCGAGAGGCCTTGGACAAATGCCCCCTAAAACCCACCCTCTACCTTCGGTTTTTAGACGACATTTTCGGAATCTGGCCACACGACCTGGCACAATTCTCAGACTTCATCCACATTCTCAATAATCATCACCCCTCCATCAAAATCAAACACACCATAGAATCGGAACAAATCAACTTCCTGGACACCACAGTCTATTTCAGGCCACTCAACACCACGCAGAAAACACTCCAGACCAAAGTTTATTTCAAACCAACGGACACACACTCACTATTACACAAAAATAGTTACCATCCAAGACACACGTTCATAGGCATAGTCAAATCACAACTCATCCGTTTCCGTCGCATTTGCTCAGACATCTCAGACTTCCACTCAGCCACCCAGATTCTGTTCAAAAGCCTCCGTAAACGAGGCTACTCCAAACGCTTCCTCCGCACCATTAAAAATAAAAACAACACCTTGGCTCCTCCCGTTCCCATTCGCTCACCCCCCCATCGGCCCCAGCCCCCGCCAACCCAGGTTCCCAGATCCGAGCTGCCTCCACCCTCTTCCCCCTACCTGAACCAAGGCCTGGATCCTCTAAACCCCAGCCCTGACACCCCCTCCCACCCTTATCCTGATCTTAACCACCCCCAACCCCATCCTTATCCTAACCCTAACCCCAACCCTAACCCCAACCCTAACCATAACCCCAACCCTAACCCCAACCCTAACCCTAACCATAACCCCAACCCTAATCATAGCCCCAACCCTAACCCTAACCCTAACCACGACCCTAACCCTAAACTTAACCATGACCCTACCCCCGGTCCTTATCCTGAACCTAACTCTTCCCCCTTCCCCAATGAAGGCCTGCATCCCAACCCCCCTGTAGCGAGAGGCAGCTCGGGCCCACAACACACCGCCACAATTAGTTCACACCTCAACCCTACCCCGCCGCGGCACTTCATACCTCTCATCTCCACCTTTTCACACAAAATAACCGGTCTCCACCAGGCCATAAAGAACAGTTTCTCCAGTCTGCAGTCCCAGCACCCGGCTTTCCACAACAATAAAATCATATCCGCTTACAGAAAAAACAAGAGCCTCCACAACATACTGGTCAAATCCCAATTCTCCGATCACAGACCCACACCCCAATTACAATATGCACACCACTACAGAAACAGAAAATACATCCACAACCCACACACCAACACAGCTATGCCCACCTTGGGCTCATTCTCCGTCAACACCACAAACGTCGTTTACATCATCACATGCACCCTCTGCGACAAACACTACATTGGGGAAACCCGACACTCGATACATACACGACTCTCACAACACATACACAACATCATGGTAGGCAAACTTCGTACCCCCCTAATCACACACTTCCAAACGCACCCCTCCTCCCACCTCATCATCTCTGGCCTTGAAAACAACGATCACTGGACCGGGGGGCAGAGGAAGAGAGCGGAAAAACAGTGGATCCACAAGCTCCGGACGACCGCACCGGGAGGCCTCAATGATGACGTTTAATTACGCCGGCCCCTGTTTGCTCATGTCCATGCACCCGCCAACAACCATCTTTATCCATTGGGGGGACTAGTTCAGACACCGTAGGCCAGTGCAAATAAAGTCAATTACCGACACCCCAAACCCCAACCCTAACCCAACCCTAATCCAGCCAGTGCCACGGATCTGGACTCCCCCCTGCAACTCAGATAATCCGGAAACCCTACGTAAAAACGACCTCCACATTCTCTCACCATATCAGATTCCTTCTGTATTCACCCTCTTTCCCCACTCCATTCCACCCCACACACACACACACACACACACACACACACACACACACACACGGAAAAAATAAATAAAAAAATAAAAAAAATAATAAAATAAAAAAATGAATTGATGGTAATTGTGGTGTTTGGTTGATGGGTGGGTGGGGGTGGCGCTCCGTTTTCTGCCGCCTGCGGGACTCGATCGCGGCCCGCTGGGCTGACGGGCGGGCGCGCTATCCGCCACACCACATGGGCGTGGGAGTTTGCTCACACACATAGCTACACATAGTTACTTTGCCCCTCTGTCCTTCCGGGATCAATGACCAATCAGGGGGCTGCGTCTCCTGCCCCGCCGAGATTCAAAATACGAAGTGGCGTATGGGGTTGGCGCAGCGGTGTTGCCGCCGGGCTGATTGGACGCGTTTGTCCCGGAAGGGGGAGGGGGCTCCCGCGTCCACACACACTATATATACACCTTGGCTTGTCCTTTCTGCCTGTTCACCTCTGATGAAGCAACGTCTAGTTGCGAAACGTTGGGTGTTTGAACTCCAATGCGCTCGGGTATCGCTTCTTTTTTTAAAAAGGAATTTTCCGATTAGAGTTGTGCTCCCACTTCTTTGATCGGATGATTGGCTGTCGCAACATTATTAATTTCAAAACGGCGGTGGGGGACTCTTTTCCTCGGCCGCGCGCCCGGCCCGGGGCGTGCTGGGCCGCTCGCCCGGAGACGTCCACGCGGTCGGAGACTTCGACGAAAGCCGGGGGACGTGGTTTCGGCGGCGGCCGGGCCCGGGGCGGCGGCCGGGACGCCGGGCCGGCGCGTACTGAGGTAGGAGCCCGCCACCAGTCTAATTCTTCTTTTTTTCAGGAGCGGACCGACGCATTGGAGTTAACAGGTATGAACGGACAGCCAACACACAGAGCACACGCACGCGACTTCCATCCACGACCACACATGTCCATCGCCACACACCCAACACATAGATCACGACATGCGCGCGTACACGCGCACACGCACACACCGCCTCACATGCGGACCGGATACCCTTGCACACGCACACAATCTCGGCAGCCACTCACCTACAGACCCATCCAGCCGTCGACCCCAGAAACTAGACACAACAGCAAACGGTATTATAGGCTCATTCAGGCCACATACCACAAACGTGTCATAGATGAGGCCATAGCCACGAAAACATTTCCCCCCGGTATGATGAGACAAGTTAACAAACTCACGGCCTTCATCAAACCGGCAGCTCCCACACAACACACACACAACAGAGTGGCAGAAAACACCATCTCCTGGATGGAAAACAACATGGCCATTTTACAGGAACATTACCGGGCCACTATGGCAACCTTCACTGACACACCCAAAGATGCCTTAGCCCTCCGGATTGCTATTGGTTGGGCTAGGAAGAAATATGGCCAAAAACTCAAACAGGACACCATTCACACAGTAGAACACATCTTAGACATTCACCCACACAATCGCACACCAGCCGACCCACAACCCTGCCCCCCCCCTCCTCCCCCTCCTCCTCCTCCCCCTCCCCGCGCTCATCACACACTCACCGCAAATACACAATCTCGGCCACTCATCCAAGGGGGGACAGAAGAAGACTTTCCACCCCTACCGAGGGCAAGGGCCCCATACAAACTATATTCACTTTACCTAGGTCCACGCGCTTCCCTCTCCGAAGAAATCGCCCGCCCCACATCAATTGCCCCAACAAACCGACACTCACCACTCACACAGACGACGGCAACCTGCCAAACAGCAGACCAGCCAAAAAAGTCGTCACAGCCCTCCTCAGTCCCACTACCCATCACAACACCCCAAGTAACCCCAACACCCACCACCCAACCCCGTAGCGGACCGCTAAAACCACTGACCGCCCTGCGGGACAGCCACGCTCAGGTCCATGCGCCACCCCAGACAGTAACACCACCACACACCACCCCGGACTTTGCGACTACCACCTTGGACGGACCCCTCAGGGAGTCTAACGTGGCCGTAACGACGGAGGACTCAATTCTTCCCCTCTCTCTATCCCCCACAGATCTCCCCGGCGGGCGGACCGGCTCGGTTGGGCAGCAAACCTCTCCCAGCCATCTCAAAAAAACACAGGGTGAAAAGGGTGAAACAACCATGATGAGCGGGACGCAGAAGGTCGATATGGCCGCAACAAGAGCCCATTCTGAACCCTCCACCCAACAAGATGGTGGGGCCTCGCTGCCTGGCCACCCCGGTCCGCGGGCCGCGACACCAGAAATAGACAATCGGCTCCCCACACACCCGCTATCCCCTACCACACCGTTTGCCCGGGCGCTGGGCACACCCCCCCTCCGCCAATCTCCATTCAGACCCACCTACCACATAGCGAGAGCGCACCTTAAAATAACAGCCTGGAATTTTAAACCCCGTAGACCCATCATTATCCTGGGTGATTCAAACATCAATAGGATCCCCCCTCACCACAACCCCGACATACAACTCGACAGTTATCCGGGAGCCACGCTGTATACTTTTCTGAAAGTATGCGAAAAGGCACCGATTTACCCGAACACCAAAATCGCAGTATTCTCAATTGGCCTCAACAACAGGGACCGGGACGCAAAACAAACCTCCATAAAACAGCTCAGAGCACTTTACAGACAGGCCAAAATCACCTTCCCAAATGCAGACATTTACTTCCCCATTATAAATTACTCCTCACGGCTCCCGCCAACCCACCAGGACAATTTGAAAATCATTAACAACACCATAGCCACACACCTCCCCTTCCTGGCAGAAATCCCACATGACACCTTCACCACGGAAAAAGATAACCTCCACTGGACAGCGTCCACAGCCCGCAATATCTTCCAACATTGGTGCAAACAATTAAATTTAACGTCGGCCTGAAGCCTAACCGGGCACGGGACGAGCACACCCCAGCATACCCACGACCGGACACACACCGCAATCGGGACCTGGTCTGGAATTCAGAATCACAAATTTGTAATCTGGCAACATTGTTCACTCCCACCACACCACAACGCCATCTCTTGGAGAGGGGGCTCACCTTCATCCCACGTCCCACCAACTTTGACTGGGAGCAACTTCATAGGGACCTACACAATTACCACAGACGAATAAAACTCAAAAATTATTTCCATCCCGACTCCCAACAACAACGACAACACAAACAATTCAGCCACCCGTCCACCTGGGAACCGGACAAGACCACCCTAGACCCGGAAACACAACACCTCATCCTCCAAGATAGACTGACTCTACGCCGCTACCGTCCCCCGGCGGATGTCCCAGACAACCTACCGGGGGCCGAACGCGCAGCGCTCAAACAACTAATCCATCACCCCAACATCATTATCAAACCGGCAGACAAAGGCAGCAAAATTGTAATCATGGACAGACAACAATACTCACTGGAGGCGAACAGACAGCTAAACAACACCACCTACTATAGACCCCTGGACGATACAATACAACCCCAGACCCAAATTCAAATCCGGACCATTATTCAGTCGCTACATAACAAAAAATACATTTCGGCCAAACAAAAACACTATCTATTCGGACCACAGAACCCACGACCCCGCTATTTTTATCTCCTACCAAAAATCCACAAAGAGCCACAAACTTGGACCGTTCCCTTTGAGGTTCCTCCCGGCCGCCCTATAGTCTCGGACTGCAATAGCGCCACCTACCACATTAGCCAATACATCGACCACTTCTTGGGCCCTCTCTCCACCCGACACCCCAGCTACATTAAAGACACATACCACTTCCTGGAAATCATCCGCTCCATGGCCGTCCCCGCCAACGCGTATGTATTCACAATTGACGTGGATAGCCTGTATACCAATATTAACACACAACTGGGTTTACAAGTCATCTCATCCGTTTTTTCTCGCAACCCGGACGACACACGACCGGATGCAGAAATCCTTCAACTCCTAGAATTGTGCCTGAAAAACAACGACTTCCTATTCAACAACCAATATTATCTCCAGGTGACCGGGACGGCCATGGGCCAGAGATTCGCACCATCCTATGCCAACCTCTACATGAGTGAATGGGAGCGAGAGGCCTTGGACAAATGCCCCCTAAAACCCACCCTCTACCTTCGGTTTTTAGACGACATTTTCGGAATCTGGCCACACGACCTGGCACAATTCTCAGACTTCATCCACATTCTCAATAATCATCACCCCTCCATCAAAATCAAACACACCATAGAATCGGAACAAATCAACTTCCTGGACACCACAGTCTATTTCAGGCCACTCAACACCACGCAGAAAACACTCCAGACCAAAGTTTATTTCAAACCAACGGACACACACTCACTATTACACAAAAATAGTTACCATCCAAGACACACGTTCATAGGCATAGTCAAATCACAACTCATCCGTTTCCGTCGCATTTGCTCAGACATCTCAGACTTCCACTCAGCCACCCAGATTCTGTTCAAAAGCCTCCGTAAACGAGGCTACTCCAAACGCTTCCTCCGCACCATTAAAAATAAAAGCAACACCTTGGCTCCTCCCGTTCCCATTCGCTCACCCCCCCATCGGCCCCAGCCCCCGCCAACCCAGGTTCCCAGATCCGAGCTGCCTCCACCCTCTTCCCCCTACCTGAACCAAGGCCTGGATCCTCTAAACCCCAGCCCTGACACCCCCTCCCACCCTTATCCTGATCTTAACCACCCCCAACCCCATCCTTATCCTAACCCTAACCCCAACCCTAACCCCAACCCTAACCATAACCCCAACCCTAACCCCAACCCTAACCCTAACCATAACCCCAACCCTAATCATAGCCCCAACCCTAACCCTAACCCTAACCACGACCCTAACCCTAAACTTAACCATGACCCTACCCCCGGTCCTTATCCTGAACCTAACTCT